>NW_009710120.1:0-225 GCF_000703405.1 Apaloderma vittatum | reverse complement strand
CTTAGACGCACCCCACACGGCGGCTTTAGCTACGAGAGCCACAAGCGACTGGCGCTGCCCGCTCGCCCTTACCTTGAACACTTTGCCGAAAGCACCATCTCCCAGCTCTCCGATGATCTCCCAGAACTCCTCAGGGTTCAGATCCCTCTTGACGTGCTCGTATTGTTTCTTCTTCTTCTCGCCACCCAACTTGAAGATCTTGCGAAAGTTGAAGAAGGACATTTT
>NW_009710119.1:0-448 GCF_000703405.1 Apaloderma vittatum | reverse complement strand
TCTTCTGAAGATTGGGTAGCAGTGATTGGCCTTGTGTAGTTCTGAGAGGGAAGATCAGGGAATTTCAGGGAGAAACAAGATGCTGGCAGATGGCTTTAGCAAATCCTTATAAGACTGTCTGAGGCCAGAAATAGAAAGCAGCTGATAAGCCAAAAAAACCCCAAGTAGTTGATAAATGAAACAAAACCAAAGAGGTCTGGTTTGATAGAAAATAAAATGCACTCTTCTGCTCTATAGTAAATCCACAGAACTACCTCTGAACTCAACTTTCCACTGCAGATGGCCTCAGATCCATAGAAAGCACATTTCTATCTCATGCAGAGATCTTGAGAAGCCCAAAAGCACTCCCTGTTGAGGGATCTGTTCACCTGCACCAAGTCACACACTGAAATCATGAGCTCCCTCAATTTGCAGAGGGAAGCAAAGGAATAAAGTGAATGAAATGCTC
>NW_009710118.1:1067-54999 GCF_000703405.1 Apaloderma vittatum | reverse complement strand
TCACGAAGCCTAGCCATGATGATGATGATGAATCATCTTGAGAAGTATCAGTTCATAAAGTTAATCAGAATTGGTAGGATGAATATAAAATGAACATTATAGATACATGGATAAATAAATTACTTTCCAAAACCTTTAGAAACTCTGAGGCTGGAGTATATGTGGCAGTCTGGGATGTACATTTTCATGTTTCTGTGCCTGAGATTCTGTTTATTTGACTGTACTGGAAACAGCAGATGTTTGGTGGTTGCTCAGCACAGTTGACATTCTGGCATTATAGAAGCAATGAAATTGATAAGAATGTCTCCTGCACTGCGCATCTCCAGCATCTATGGAAGAGAAGACATTTAAGAAAATGTGTACCAGTACCTATATTTTAAAAATTGTTTACTATTTTGGATTTTCAGATTTTTTAGGGGGAGTGGGTAAATCAGGCCAGTGCTGTTGTTTAATTTAAATAAGATACAAACTAAACATAAATGCATTTTCACCTTGAGAATTTTGAATTTTATTCAAATCCTGTAATATCAGTAAGTCAACTTCTAGAGTTCCTCATTTCGGTATAAATACTAGCTTTCTCTTGAAGTAGTTTTGTGCTCCACAAAAGTTAAATTTCATCCTAAATAGCAAGGTATATGTTATGTGCAGAATGAAAGAAATAAAAGTAATGTTATGCAAAAAATTGTACTTTATATTAAAAAGAGAATTATACTGTATTCTAAAGCTTATTGAATTCACAGAGATCCAACAATCAGTGTATAAAATATGTATCAGTGTATAAAATGGCAATAGAACATAGAACAGATCCTCCTAGAAGCTATGCTATGACACATGGAGAATAGGGACATGATTTAGGACAGCCAGCATGGCTTCCTCAAGGACAAGTCCTGCCTGACCAACCTAGTGGCCTTCTATGATGGAATGACTACATCAGTGGATAAAGGAATAAAAATGGATATCATCTGTCTGGACTTCTTCAAGGCCTTTGACACAGTCCCCCACAACATCCTCTTTAAGTTGGAGAGATAAGGATTTTATAGGTGGACTGCTTAGTGGATGAGAAATTGGTTAGATGATCACATCCAGAAAGTAATGGTCAATGGCTTGATGTCCAGGTGGAGACTACTGTCAAGTGATGTCCCTCAGGGGTCTGCACTATGCTGTTTAATATCTTCATCAATGATATAGACAGTGGGATTGAGTGCACCCTCAGCAAGTTTGCAGGTGACACCAAGCTGAGTGGTGAGGTTGATATGCCAGAGCAACAGGATGTCCTCCAGAGTGATCTAGACAAGTCAGGAAAGTGGGCCCTGTGAATCTCGTGAGGTTCAAAAAAGCTAGATGCAAAGTCCTGCACTTGGATTTGGGCAACCCCTAGTATCAATACAGGCTGGGGAATGAAGGGTTTGAGAACAGTCCTGCAGAGAAAGACTTGGGGGTGCTCCTGGATGAAAAGCTGGACGTGAGTTGGCAATGTGTGCTTCCAGACCAAACAAACAATCATATGCTAGGCTGCATTAAAAGTAGTATGGCTGGCAGATGAAGGGAGATGATTCTCCCCTCTACACTGCTCTGGTGAGACCTCACCTGGAGTACTGTGTCCAACTCTGGAGTCCTCAGCACTAGAGACATGTGGACCTGTTGGAGCAGGTCCAGAAGAGGGCCACAAAAATGCTTAGGTGACTGGAACACTTGTCCTTTGAGAGGATAAGATGACAGTGTTGGATTTGTTCAGCCTAGAGAAGACTTCCATGAGACGTGATTGGTACTCAAAAGGTACTCAGAGGGCTTATAACTTATTTATTTGGTTATAGTGACTTAATGACAAGTTTGTAGATTAAAAGATTCTCCTTAATTTACTATAAGGTGTTTAAATCAACAAATATATGTATATATACATTTACATCCATAAATACAAAACATATAACTATAAAAGGAGATATGCCTAGACAATCAAATTCACGCTATAGATATCCACACTCGTGAAAGCAAGTATGTGTATTTATAGACATGAATAGGTAGAGGCATGAATGTAAAGGCTAGCTTATAGTTAAAATTTCCCTCTTCTCTAGATTAGAGAAAATACTTAATGTGCTGTTGGCATTCCTCAATGGGCAGTTTTTGAGATTTGAAGATGACTTGCCCTGGACTCTGTCAGCAGACTGCCTGGAGGAGTTGGTACCTGAAAGGTGTCCCAAGTCAGAGGAGATGCTGATAAGAGCCTGCTGTGATCCAGGAGAGTTCAAAGGACCTCCCTTGCAGTCACCAGTCATAGAGTCTGAGATAATTGGCTTCTTTTAGGTAATTTTCCATAGTAGCCTCCCTCTGGTAGTGACATATTCTGGTATTTTCCATCAGGTGCACAAGCCCATATTAGTATAATGGCTGGAAGTGCTAGTGTCTTCTCTTTTAAGAGATGCAGGTGTTTTGGGCTGTCAGGAGGTGATGAACTGTTACTGCTACTCCAATGCAATAAGGAAGGCAGGAGCCAGTCACATCCAGAGGGTTCCTTAATGCTCTGGTATTACATTTTTCACATTTTTTGGGGAAAGAAGATGCCAGGTAGGTAAATGGGTGCTTTCCTATACTTGTTTCCATCTTTCACAGTCCACGTACTTCCTGGGTCAGCTTACCATCCATAGAAAGAATCGCACCAAGTATCTCAGGAGAAAGGGAAAAAGAGAGGAATTACACTACCACAATGACCTTTAAAAGTCCCTTCCAACCCAAACTATTCTATGATTCCATGATTCTATGGTGCTATGATATTATGATTCTATTATTCTATGATCAATTTTAGCAATATATCCTTTAAATGGAGCAGTTATTATAGACAGGTGCTGTGCTGGTAAACATTAAGGTAAAGCCAAAATTATAGCCTCGTCATGATTTTCCGAGAATGAAAAGATAATTCCTTTCACTTTTTCCAGCATGACCAAGAAGTTCCATTTGAACACAGACCATAAAAATAGAAGGCAGGAGGGAGACCACTCTACAAGTTAACTCCATCTGCTTCCCAGCCAGTCTCTCAAGCTGCATGCCAAAATTAGCATGTCACCTCTCAGCAAGTCATAGAAGTATTACTAATTAAAATATTATCAACATGTCAGATTTGATTTTAATCATGTAGTTATTATGCTGTGCATTAAATTATTTCTGAAAAAATACTCTAAAATACATTTTAGTCTCTTTTCTTCATTTTTTTAATACATTGCAAAAAAATATTTTATAGTAAAACAACTCCATTAACAAATTCAATTTTGTTCATTGTGTAAAAACTACCCCAAGCCATATACGTACTAGCTTAAGAAAGTAGGTACTGAGCTCGGAAGTATATGGAACTTGAAGTAAAGAACACTTCCATCTCAATACTTTACTTTTTAATTAAAAATTACCTATTTCTTCTCTGGTTTACATCCATAAATAATACAAATATTTGGAAACAAAACCCAAATTATTAATTAAAGAAAATCCTGCAAGTCTCATTTTAATGTGTCTGCTTTTATCATTTAACCAGTTAAAATACAAAAATAAACCAAAATGTTTCTAAAGAACCATAAGAATGTAAATATTATTTATATTTTATTAGATACATAATATTATACCAGGTACATAATCAGAATGGTTTGTTCCAGAGGTAATTTAGAAACTTTGAGATGATATTCACTAATTAAATTTAGACTGGTTAGTGACATTGAGAATTGAGTCAACACATGAGCCAGCAGTGTGTACAGGTGGCCAAGATGGCCAACAACATCCTGGTCTGCATCAGAAATAGTGTGGCCAGCAGGAGCAGGGCAGTGATCGTGACCCTGTACTCAGCATTGATGAGGTCGCACCTTGGGCACCGTATTCAGTTCTGAGTGCCACGGTATAAGAAAGACATTGAGGTGCTGGAGAGGGTACAGAGGAGGGCAATGAAGCTAGTGAGGGGTTAGAACAGGTCTTATGAGGAGTGGCTGAGGGATTCTCTAGTCTGGTGAAGAGGAGTCTAAGAGGAGATCTTATCACTCTCAACAGCTACCTGAAAAGGAAGTGTGGAAGGGTAGGAGTTAGTCTCTTTTCCCAAGTAACTAGCAATAGGATGAAAGGAAATGGGCTCAGGTTGCGCCAGGGGAGATATAGACTGGATATTAGGAAAAATTACTGAAAGAGTGGTGAAGCGTCGGAACAGGCTGCCCAGAGAAGTGGTGGAGTCACCCTCCTTGGAGGTGTTCAGAAAATATATAGATGTGGCACTTCGGGATATGGTTTAGTGGTCATGATGATGTTGGGTTGACGGTTGGACTTGATGGTCTTAGAGGTGTTTTCCAACCTTAATGATTCTATGATTCTACTTAAGAAGCCTTAGTTAAATTGAGATATCTCCATGAGGGTGGCATATATGGCACTAATACAGAAGAACACCTTTCTGAAACAGTAGCTAAAGGACATTGAGAATACTTTAAATCATCTAAAGCAACACCAGTTCACTCTGTTTAGGACACCAAACTGATTTCCAAGTACTGAATATTGCTGTTGCATTAGGCATCTAATTTTACGTGCAAATTTACCTCTCCACAATCTGGAGTCCTTTTTAATATTTAATGCTTCTTGACATTATACTAGTAAAAAATCCATTATTCTTCTAGATATTCTAAATAAACTGAGGCATTTCAGATTTTATTGTTTGGGATTTTTTTTTAATTTCCATGAGTCCTCTATGATTTTATGGTCTGTTACTCTAGTCCTCATTAGGTACCTCTTTGCTTACACAAATTTTATATTAGTGTAAGTAAATTGGCTTCAGCTTTGTAGTAATATCTCTGAAAGTAGAACAATATAATTTCCTTTGTACACAAAAGTAGTTCTGAGCATTTGTGTCTTGAGATCCAATTTTGGGAAGAAATTATGCTGAAGATCATCTTATATGCATACAGAGTGACGTTTCCCCCAAATCTTATGTTTAACACCAAGAAGAAAACAAGATGTTTATTTCCATGTGTCCTGCTCTGCTCTGCTCTGAAGAGCTGAGACCAACATGATAGATGAATGAAATATGCCTTTGCAGAAGTCTGGAATTTAACTAAAAACTTCAGTCCTTGAGGTGACAGGCCATTTAAAGGAATTGATTAAAAGATTAAAGTATCACTGTTAGACAAGGTGAGAGGATAAAAGAAGTACAGTTTTCTGTAGCCATGCTGACATTACCTGAAAACTAAATTAGCAACATACAGAGTAAGTAAAAAAGGAATAAAAATAAAGCATAAATAAAATATATATATTAATAAATACAAAAACTTTATAAATAAAATTTTTCAAAATAATTGCTGTTAAATACAAGCACTTTACAAAACATTTTATGGGGATAACCAATATTTTTTTAATTTATTTTTTGTAATTGTTGTACTAAGTAAAATTCACATAAATCAAACTTCCAAAATTACTCAGCTAAAGAAGTATGCTGCATTCACTAATACATTTGAGGAGTCAAATGTATGTTTTCTAAGTCCTTCTTGATTTGCGGTGATAGAGATACACAGGCATATTCTGGAGAAACTTTTATAGAACATATTTAAATTCTACTGGAGAAGAATATTAATGGATGGATTTTGAGTTTATCTGTCTATAAATGGTAGTAAATCATATCCATGTATTTAATTCATTCATCTAATATGTTCTTGAGGTCTTCAGGTTAATGGACATGTACAGAATTAATGCACTAACCACTGAGATACTGACTATTCTGGGTTGAACTCTGATTGAGCCCAGAAATTATTCAAGAGTTTCAAGGTAGGTTTTTTTTTTTTCAAGTAAGTCTTAAGAAAGTGGTGCATTACTATGAAAAATGATAATTTTAGGTAATTGAGAAGCCTAAAATAATTACTCTTTTACTGAGCTAATTCTTAGAACATATGTGAGTGAAGCTGGCTTCATATTGCTATCTCGAATTACACAGAAAAAAAAATCCCCAGTAACAATAGGAGGCGATGCTTTGAGATTAAGAAGTGGGAACTGTGAGCCAGATGAAGTAACAGCTTGTGTATAGACAAGTCTTTTGAGGTAACCTAACTGTACTTTATTGACTAATGTAACTAGAAGAAACCGTAGAAAAAAAAGTCAATATTTTTGGAAGAACAAAGCTGGAAATCATAACATATCTATGGCTAAATTCAAGAGAAAAGTCAAGAAGTTGAAAAGGTTTTCACCTGATGTTTTTGGGAAGTAAAGAAAGCTATGACCTTTTTCCTTTGATTTGAAACGTTGCAAGTGTAGAAGCCACTACTCTCTTTTTTTTCCTTTTTTTTTTCTTTTTTTTTTGCAATAACAGCACAATTTTGAGTGTGTTGAAATGTTTTAGGAGCTTTCAGGTTACTTTCTGAAAATTTACTCTATAAACATTTGTGTAACTAACTTTTAAGTTAAATTCTTCTGCTTTTTTTTTTCCAAAGCTTATTATCTTACATTTCTCATTCTCCTACATCTAAGCAAATGGTATAATTCAAACCTCATTTTCTGCAGGCTGGATGACTCATCTCTGTGATGCAATTATTTGTCTTTAGGAAACAATATCACCTCTCTTAGGCACCTTTAGACATGTGTAGGCCTACATACACACGGCTTGCTCTTCAGGGCATTTTTTTTTGTTAGAATATAGCTGGTAAGACAATATTATAAGGGATTTTCTTCCCTTTTCCAACAAATTCTTTTTAATTTATACATTACAATTATGGACCAATGTATACATTTACTTAGTTACAAAATTTGGAATTGTAGTCTAGCCACTCAAAGTGTTTACACTTTTCCCTTTCATCATTTTAAAAAAAATACACATTAGAACTGGAAATAAGAATGATCCCTGTGAAGTATGACAGTGAATAACCTTCAAGTTTGGGAGCATGTTACTGGTAACTATTGGAAGGATGCTTTTACCAGCCAGTTGCACATTTACCCTTCACGGATTTTCTCTTCATCATATATCTTTAATTTAGATGTCAAGGTGAAGTGAGAAGCTAGTATTATGGTTTGACAGGTATCATGATCAACAGTTTTGAACAGACCTTTTTGTTACCTGCTACTCAACAGAGAAACAACAGTTTAGTTCACGGCGAAATGACATCTCCCCAGTACTTGGCATTTATCTGAGTCCCCTACAGTCACAGCAACTGTGCCTTAAAAAAAAAAAACAAAAAAAAAAAACCACAAAGGTTCTGTTCAAGCAGAAAGTATTTCTCCTATTTCTTCTGAAAGGAATTAAAACATCAGTACTGCAGAGCACTATTAAAACTGCAGAATTGTATTCTGTGCAAAATATTTTAAGATGGCAAAAATATGTCCGGTCAATATTCTAACCAAAAAGTGATACATTTATGAAAGTTTAAAAAAATATTTTTCTGCTTGTCAAATGAAAAAGATGTCATCAAATCTTCAAATCTTATTTTACAATGTCTACACATCTGGCAGGAGGAGAGACATGCTAGTTGAATTCAACTCTAGTGAATTATTTTCAAGCAATATATTTAATAAATTGCTATTAATTGGGAAAAAAAAAACAATTCTGAAAATTACAATAGTGATTTCATTGAGTAAATGCATCAAAGGGCTTAATAAAGTCCAGATAGATAAGACTCATTAGTTATCACAGGGAAGAGACATTATTGCTTTAATAGTATTTACGAATAATTGCTAGCATTGCAGACATAAATACTTAAAAAATTCTCAGAAGTAGATTTCATCAGACCCTGTTTATTCTCATACATGTAGCCCAGTCGTTTGCTCTTTAATTGATTCTTTCCCTGTTTTAGCTTGTGATTTTTATTTCCAAGTTACCACTAATCTTACTAAGTTTCTATTAACATTAGCTATGGTCATCAGAAAAGCCATAAATTTAGTACATAAGTGCTTTCCACAGTAATTAACCTGTCATATTTCTCTAATTTCTCTGTGTTTGTTGTCCGATTTTTGTATGCATATACATTATGATATTTTTACCTAGAAACCTTGTGATTTTTCCTGCCTAGATAAAACCTCCATTCATGTTTGACCAATAGTATTTATTTGTTTAACTCGTAAAAGAGAACTTCTAGTCCTCACTATGCTTTATTCTTTTATATACAAATCTGTATAATTTTCTATTAATAATGTTCATCATCTTTCTTTTTAAAAAAAGACTCTTGTCTGCCCTTGATTTCTAGCCTTTTTAGGCATCTTATGTCAGAAACATTTTCCTCCTGATAGTTTGAATTAGATGGAGTCAGAGTGTGCATGTCTGCGTAGTATTTTGCTGCTGCAATAACTGCTTTTTTGTACAACAACTTCTGTTATATATTGAACCTTTTTGCCAAACTTGTTTCACAGATAGTAATTTCAAGGAATTGTAATGAGTTTTATTTGTGGCCACCTAATAAAACCCAACAGTTTTCAAGAATTTACTGCATTTTCTACTATATTTTCTGTCTGCATGCATTATTTCATATAAAATTATAATATCACAGATAGGATATCTCTGTGGTGGTTTGACCCTGACTGGACTCCATATGCCTACCAAAGCAGTTCTATTGCTCTTCTCCTCAGCTGGAAAAAAAGGAGAGAAAATATAATGAAAGGCTCACGGGTCAAAATAAGGACAAGGAGATCCCTCAGCAATTACCATCATGGCAGAAACAGATTTGGCTTGAGGAAACACAGTCACCTAGGAATCCTGAAAGAGATCATGGACTGACCAGAAGGCAGAGATTTTGGAGCATTGGCTGAAGAGGTGTCTCATGCCCAAGAGGCACCACTGTATAATGAGTTATCAGAAGGTGAAGGATGTTATTCTTTGTTTACTGATGGATCCTTTCATATGGTAGGAAACCATCAGAAGTGGAAAGCTGCTGTGTGGAGTCCCACACAAGATGTGTGGAGTCCCACACAAGATGTGTGCAGTCAAGTGAGCCACATGTGTGGCTTCTGGAATAGAGGATGATGGATAGGTTTTGTTGTCGAGGTCTGACAAATTGACTCTATTAGACCACTGCCATGAACACACCATCTTAGGCCTTGTAAGGCAAATTTTGTGGTGACATGGTACCCCAGAAAGAATTGAAGCAGATAATGTGACTAGTTTCTGAAATAACCTCATAAATTCTTGAGAAAAAAAAAGTAACATTGAGTGGGTGTGTCACATCCTCTATCACTCACAAGCCTCTGAAAACATTGAGAGATACAATGAACTGTTAAAGAGAAATGTGAGAGGGTTGGGCCATGCAGCATGAAAGCACTGGAATACAAATTTAGGAGAAACTATTTGGCTGATTAACAGCAGAATATCTACCAATTGTCCTCATCCTGCCCAAATAAACCCCCTCCATACTGGGTGAGGAAATTAGATCTCTGTAGTGCGTGTGCGAAAGTGTCTGGGGAGGTGATGTGGGTTGCTCCTCCCATGGGAAAAAGCAAACCAATTTGTAGGGTTGCCTGTGTTCAAGGACCTGAGTGTTCTTGGTGAGTAATGTGGAAGGGTGGAGAGGCCCACTGTGTGCCTCAAGATGATTCAACCTTGGGGGAAAAATAACCTGTGATGTGAGTTATATGAAGGGATGTGGCAGGAATGACCTTAACCGAGGAAGAGTGAGTTTTGCGAGGAAACAGATCAGTGCAACGATGACCGAAATCAAGTTGTTCTTGGTGCCCAGCAAACACATTGCTTCTCCTGTCCTGAACACTCATCTTGACAGATGGGCCCTAAGTCGTAGCCTGTTTGTGACCATCTGGAGGGGTGAACTAAGCCCATGGCACAGGAGAATAATATATATCTGCTAAAGAACAGAGGATAGTAGTTAATGAGAGTGTATAAATCTGTATGTTTGGTATAGCTTAAGTATGTAGTTCAAGGTGAAAGTGTTGTTAGGAAGGGATTTCAGTAACAAGAATTAAATACAATGAAATTATTAGAAGATATTTAAATATATATGTATTAAATTATGTAGAACCTGAGCATGATGCAAATGGTGTGAAATAAGGGATGAAGACTGAATTGAGTCTGGCTAAGATGGAGTTAGTTTTCCCCATAGCAGCCCTTGTAGTGCTGTGCTTTGTAGTGGTAGCTAGAAGGGTGTTGATAACACACTAGTGTTTTCACTGCTGCTGAGCAGGGCTTTCACAGCATCAAGGTTGGCCCTCTTACATTCCTCCCTCATCAGTAGGCTAGGGATGAGCAAGATCTTGGGAGTGGACACAGACAGGACAGCTGACTGAGACTGACCAAATGAATATTCCATACTGTATGAGTATGCACAGCAATAAAAGATAAGAGAAAGGAAGAGGAAGGCAGGGTGCTCGTTATTTCTTACGTTTGTCTTTCAGAACAATAACTACATGTACTGAAGCCTTGAATCCTGGGAAGGGGTCAGATATCATCTGCTGATGGGAGACAGAGAATAAAATCTTTTGGGTTTCCTTTTTTACATATACAACATTTACTTTTGCTTTATTAAACTGCCTTTATCTTGACCCACAAGGGTTGTGGTTTTTTCTGTCTTGTTTACTCCCTCTCTGTTCTGCAATGAGGGGAGTGATAGCATGGCTTGGTGGGGTACCTGATACCCAGCCAAGATAACTCACCATCTCCTGTATCATTGCTCTTGATTTAATCTCTTCCATCTTCACCCAGTACTTGTAGCCTCTTTGTTTTGACATTTCCTACCAAACTTTGAGGTAACAGCCCCCTCAAGGCTCACATATATACAAATACACATTTTTGTCTGACATTCTAAAACTTCAGATTTATGCTGTTTGACCCATATTACTGTCTCTCTAGTAACATCTGAATTATTGTAGCATTTTCTTACCCCTTTATTTTCTCTACTGAAAGTTTTGATGTTCAGTAGTCTGCTGTCTTCACAGATTTCAGTGTTTTGGTAATATCATTTTTGTTTTATTTTTAAACTGCTTTTTAATATTTACATTTTTAAGGTTTATCAGTTCTTTAAAATTACTCCTATGTTATTGTATCTTTCTTTGACAGAAGTCTCCATTTTACCAAAATAATCTTAATTTCTGAAATAACAGTACATTAAAAAAAAATAAAAATTACATATTGTTGAGAGGCATCCCTGCCCATGACAGGGAGGTTGGATTAAATGATCTCTAAGGTCCCTTCCAGTCTTAGGCCATTCTATGATTCTGTGTTTATCATTTACTGCATCTGCTGGTAATTTCCTGGTGTATGGTGTTAGCAGGCAGATTTGATTTAATACCATACTGTAGTGGTCCAGTACTCCTAACCAAAAAACATCATTGTATGCTCCATTTTATAGTATTTTTTTTATATTACCTTCCTAAATTATTAAGGGAAAAAATATAAGGCACCAATATAGACAATTTCAACGTTAAGTTTGTATTTTGTTTTTCATGTTCCTAAATTGTTAATCACTATTTATGAGAACAGTAAAAGAGGAAAGAAAAAGAGAAATATAGTAGAACAGTTTATTACTGGAATAGTTATTGCTTTAATATTTTGTACGAGCATTTGTTATTGTGTGCCAAATCGTGAAAGTGCAAAGCAAAATGTAAAATACTGTACTGAGCCTGAGATAGTATTTTCTTCATAGCAGCTCATATGATGCTGTGTTTTAGATTTTTGACTAAAAGAGTATTGATAACACACTTATGTTCTAGCTTTTGCTGAAGTATTTGCACAGCATTAGGACCTTCTTTGTGTCTCACTCTGCCTCCCCAGTGAACAGATTAGGAAGTACAGAATAGGTGCAGGACCTTGTACTTGGCCTTACTGAATCTTGTGAGTTTCACATAGGCCCATTTCTTGAGCTTGTCCAGGTCCTTCTGGGTGGTATCCTGTCCCTCAAGGGCATCAGCTGCACCACTCATCTTTGTGTCACCCACAAACTTGCTCAGAATGCACTCTACCCCACTGTCTATGTCATCAACAAAGACATTGAACAGTACTAGTCCCAATATGGACCCCTGAGGACACCACTTGTTACTGATCTCCATTTAGACCTCAAGTCATTGAAACTCTTTGGATGTGGCTATCCATCCAATTCCTCATCCATCAAATAGTCCACCCATCAAATCCACACAAATCCCCACAGAGCTATTGTGTGGGGATATGTCAAAGGCCTCAGAGATGTCAAGGTCAATGATATGAGTTGCTCTTTCCTTCTCTGCTGATGCAGTCACTACATCATAGAAGGCCATCAGGTTAGTCAAGTACAATTTGCACTTGGTGAAGCCATACTGGATGTCTCTAATCACTTCCCTGTCATCCATATGCCCTAACAAAACTTTGAGGATTTGCTCTATGATCTTACTGGGCACAGAGGTGAGAGGCTGTTTCTGGTCCTGACTTAGGCTCCTTAAGACTACAGATTAGCTTCCAGTGGACTGCTTTAGATATCACAAGGTGTCTGAGACTTCTTTATAGAAGTGGCAGAGTTGCCATAGAATTTGTGATAGACCTGCTCGATCGTGGGATGTCAGCTGTAACCTAGGAAGGGTACCAAAAGACTCATAAAACTGTTAAAATATACCATGTGTAGACAATTAACAACCACTAGGGTTATTCAGAGATCTGCTAGACATCTATTCACTGTAGCCAGTGAAGATTGTGTCAGTATGTTCATAGAATCATAGAATGGCATAGGCTGGAAGGGACCTTAGAGATCATCTAGTCCAACCTCCCTGTCATGGGCAGGGACGCCACCTCTCGACTAGACCAGGCAACACATGAGAACTGAGTGGGAATCGAACCTGCAACCTCGGTGTTGGTCATTGTTGCCAGCACCACGCTCACAACACTGAGCTAACCGTCCCCCTGTTCAGTGGGGTTTGTTCACGGGAACAAACACAAATGAATATTTTTAGGGTAAACTGGATAGCATTCTGGAGTTCATTAAGTAAGGTAGGAACTTTTGACTCGCAGCTTGCAGACAAACACCTAACTCCAGAAATTTAATTGTACAAACATGTAATCTGGTGTTGAAATATGTCTGACTCTTGAGTAGTATGTATGTGTGTAATGATGGCTGTTTTAAGTACAGCACACTTTTTATTAATTACAATATTTTCTCCCAAAAATGTTTCTGCATATTAAAAATTAATGCAACTGATGTAAAGCATATAGAAATATTTAACTGTATCAGTTTGCTGAGTCAATCATTGCTTAATTTATCAGATTATGTTATTTCAAGCTATCTAATTTAAATGTGCTAGGCAAATGTCTTTACAGGAGGTTTTTGTATGAAAACTATAAAAATTTTAATTTTATCTATATTTAGTTGAGGATGGGGTTATTACATTACTAATATATAGGGCTTAAAATGTCTTTGAGCCAGTTACAGCACTTAGTCTTGATAGCGCATCAGTTTTTTTTCCCCCCACAGCAATCGCTGTTTGTGAGGTAAACCATTAAATGATTGAAAAATCTTTACTTATTGTCTTACTTCTCACATCCTCCTTCTTGTGTAAAGAGAGATTCTTCCTCTTGTTCTCTCCCCTCCTTCTCTCTCCATCTTTCAATTTCTGCTTCTCTTTCCTTACTCACAGTATGTAATTGTGTTTTTAAGGAAAGCAGTAAAGAGCTGGGAATGAACTACGCTTGTCAATTACATTCTACAGATATGACAAGTTAAAATACGCCAGCTGTACAGCTTGTCCACAGCTGTTGCCTTTCAAATCTTTGTATAATATCCATTTTCTCTCCAACATTTACAGTGTTTATAACTGCAATGGGAGTTGATCAAAATCACTCTAGTATAGAACACTACTAGTATAATAGCTCCTGGTTTTAAGCTACGCTTAAGGGAATCTATGCCAGAAATAATTCTTCACGTAGTACTTAAGACTGCACAGATGTCTGTGTTTGATCTAACAAGGCATAATTAAGGAGAAAGTGCTGACAAAAATAAAGCATACATACCACCAAAGCAGAGAAAAAGCATGTAGAGTAAGCTGAAATGTTAGTGTTTGGGGATGAGAATACACAGTGAGCAAAACATATCATGAGTGTAGTTCAACTGCAAACTGCAAGGCCAACATAGAGGTGGGAAAACAAATTAACAAACAAAACCAAGCGTCAAAGAAAAACTATCCCACTACCACCAAAAAGAATACTTGAATAGCATCAACTGATCATCACTGAAATATCTCCTGATCACTTATTTGGAGTGTGAATACTTGTGCTACCAGTTCACAGCAAACTGAGAGATGAAAACCTGTTCAAGGGGCAGATTAAATATAAATGTATGTATATGTAAGTTTGTATATATGTATCTGAGTTTAAACTTCTGTGATGAAACCTTAATACTACGAAATTTTTGGCAGGTGGAGAAAAACAACATACTCTCTCACCTGTACAAGGAACATCTGTTTCCTTGCTTATATATTTTTTCATATCCCATGAGATCCATTGCAAAGTCACAGCTGATTTGGCAATTGCTGAGCAACTTGCTTCTGTGCCAAAATGTACATAGCTTCATGTGCTCCTGAAGTCCAGGGGGAACTGGACAGTCTGGCTTTGTCTATTACGATAAATTAAAAACAAATCAGGAACAAGCCCCTGACTCTGAAATCTAAAATGCTACAGATTTACTTTCATTCTCATTATTTTGCGTAATAGTGTCAAAGGCACATTTATACTACAGATGTAGTTGGAATATCTAAAATTTGAGCTGAGAAGTAGAGAGATAGAACACATGTAGTGCCCAGCCATTGTTCAAACTTTTCCTTTGGCTCTCTTTTTTTTTAAAAAGTATGGATATACTCTCTGAGACTTCCATAGTCTTACTGAAAACAGAGATGTTACTGTACACATAAGTAATAGTCCTTGGAATAACTTGGCAGATTAACAGTTCTAATATTTTAATAACTAAAAATAGTACTAATTACTCAATTTTTAAGCAAGTTCTTAATTCATCTGCATGCCTTAACTTTGTTATTTGTCAACTTAATATTTGAATTAAGTTTGATTACCATAAGTCATTTTTATCCACAACTTCTATTATGAGGCTTCTTAAGGCACAATATGGATTTTTAAATGTGGTATTATAGGCTATTACAATTTTAAAATTAATTATTAGTCCAAGTCATTAATTATTTTAGATACTTATAAGATTACACTGAATTTTTAAAATACATTATTATATGTTATGTGTACAGAGATAATTATAATATATGTGGTTTACAAAAAAAAATTTGAAAAAAACAAGACATTGCTCAAGAAAAAAAAAGAAAATTAGAGGATACAAGCAGCTCTCACAACCTAACTGTGTTCATCTTAAAATCAGGATATATACTTAAAGCCTAGTGATAAGTTTAGTTTAGCTTTTTAAGGACCTGAAGGAACAAGTCAGAGAAAAAATTTTTACATCATAAATGAAGAACACTGTATGCATGGCAGATCAAATGTCCTTGTGTACCTCCTTAATCCTTACTGCAAAAATCAAAATCAGGCAGTAATAAGATACCAGATATATAGCAGTTAGTCTTCTGAGCGTTCTTTGTTTGTTGTGTACTGATTTTATCAAACAAGTTGAGCTTGACTTTCTTGCTTCTGATGGTCTGTTGGGACCTCCATTGCTGAACAGGTCAGACAGTTTAGATATTTTATGTGTTTTAGCTAGTGGAAGTGAATACTCAAGTGCAGAATAAAGGATTTAGCTGTGACATGGGATCTGTTTCTACAAATTGAGATAAAAAGCAATAGACCTTTAGCTTATTCACCTCCATAGCTTCATTTTCTTGTGTTTCACGTCGACATGGCAACTAAGGGAATAAGGCTAATTACCTGGCTGAATTATAAAATGGCTTTTGAGAGGTGTACTGTGACTGAATTATAAATGTTAATTTAAAAGGTGCTGTACTAAGCCTTCATAATAAACACTAAGCAGCAGAACTGAAAACTGAATATGAACTGGCAACGTGTTCTCACAGCCTACTCACTCTTCTACAGCTGGGGCATGAAGGGAGTAAGAGCAGCCCTGCAGAGAAGGACTTGGGTGTACTGGTGGATGAAAAATTGGACATGGGCAAGCAATGTGCGCTTGCAGCCCAGAAAGCCAATCATATCCGGGGCTGCATCAAAAGAAGTATGGCCGACAAGTCAAGGGAGGTGATTGTCCCCCTTTACTTTGTTCTCATGGCATCCCCACCTGCAGTACTGTGTTCAGCTCTGGGGCTTCCAACATAACAAGGAAATGGACCTGTTGGAGCAAGTCTAGAGGAGGGCCATAAAAATGATGAAAGGGCTGGAGCATCTCTCCTGCAGAGTCACTCTGACTAGTTGAGGTTGCTCAGCACTGAGAAGAGAAGGCTCCAGGCAGACCTTATAACAGCTTTCCAGTACCTGAAGGAGGCCTACATGAAAGATGGGGAAGGACTCTTTATCAGGGAGTGGACCAGTAAGAGAAGGGGTAACAGTTTCAGACTGAAAGAGAGTAGATTTTGATAGATATTAGGAAGAAATTCTTTATTATGAGGGTGGTGAGACACTGGAACAGGTTATCAGGAGAAACTGTGTATGCCTTATCCCTGGAAGTCTTCAAGGTCAGGTTGGATGAGACTTTGAGCAACTTAGTCTGTTGGGAGGTTTCCCTGCCTGTAGCAGAGGGATTGGAACTTTAAAGTCCCTTCCAACCCAAACCATTCTTTGATTTGATGAGTCTACAAAGTACGTGGACCATATAATACCATAAGCTGATACATGTACAAATAAAAGTATTCTTGTGAGTAAAGAAAATTTTCTATTCAAAATTAAGTTTTATGTAATATTGAAATCTTACTGAGTACACTATACTGAGCAAATATTAAGAATAAATAAAATGATCCACTACTTGAATGCTTACAGTTAATACTTTACACATACAACATTTTCCTGAAGTGGTTCCTCTTAAAAGAAGACTACTTATCATCCTCAACTACTCTAAAACTATGTAAATTGTATCTTAAAAAATTTTGCACTCCAAGGTAGGTATAGATAATATGTAAAATTACATTTAATTTGAGGGCGTTCTGACTTTTCGTGCTCAGATGATACTTGAAAGAAATAGTCAGTTTGGGGGAAATAGTATGATTAAAATAAAATTGCTGTAAGTTGAAATATATACAAAAAATTAATGTTTGAATCTATCCTATGTTGAAATATGATGGAGATGATAAAATTCAGCTGATGAACTGCAAATAAGCGTATCATGTTTGGGGGCAGTAAATTGCATAGGATAGAATTGACAAAATGAAATGTTTAAACTTGATCCTAGAACTTTTGAATATAGTGATTATAGCATTTGCTTATGATGCCATTACAATACTTAAATATCTATGTTTACTTCATTGAGAAAATCCTACACACTCAGTAGATGTTATTATCTAAAATGGAACTGATCCTGTAGTCTTTCCTAGCTCATAAAATGTCTGCTTATGTAGAGGAAAAAAAAAAAAAGCCCTACTCAAGTTTATATAGTTCCATTCAAGAAGAGGAATTGCCCGTTCAGATCTACAAAGACTTCCTAAGAAATATACAAATCAACTAAAACCAAAGGTTTGAGTAATATTTTGATTGCTTTTAGGATATAGTTTGAATGAATCTGATGATGTTGTAGTTCCTTATCTGAGCTTAGTCAATTGATACAGTCTTTGAAATAGCTGACTTAAAAAACCCTGAGAAAATTGTTCATTGAATAGTGAGATATATAAACTTGTCTCCCAAGTGTGTTTCCTATAGCATCTGCTCAGCCTACTGCCACATACTGAGATTTTTAATTTTCATATCTGGCCAGCCGTAATCTTTTCTGCACCATAACCTTAGCTCCTAACAAACGATAAAGGACAGTGCATTGCTTCTGCAGCATTTTTATTTTTGAGACATTCATTAGTAATGTTCCTGTTTACAAGTCATCAAATTTCAAGGAGCTATAGGACTATATAAGACCCCTATCTCTAACTGTGGAATTAGTAAAAAAAAAAATAAATTCACTGTGGTAGAGAGGCAGGGAACAAAAATGATAGAGGAGACTTGTGTAAAAGCTAATGTTAATGAAATAACAACAGCAACCAAAAAGCAACAAAAGGAATAAACTTTCTCCTATTCCTTAAAAAAATGATAAATATATTGTTGATTATTAGGCATTGTAAAGAAATTGCACTTTCTTCTAATTGGTTACTTTTTTACATTAAACAAAGTTAAAAATAAAAAAAAAAATATAAGCTTCTTTCTATCATTATAATTCAACTTTTGAATTTTTAATCTTTAAACTTTTCGTTCTGTGAACAGCGGAACTAAACCTAGCCTTCATATGCATTTCAGTTCCATACCTCCTGCAGTATTTAACAACTAACCTGCTTTCTCTCAGCTGCTTGAGACATTCTTGCAAAACTTAGCAGAAATTGCTCAGGTGCATAAGTTATTCATGTGAGGAGGAGGAAGAGGCTAAGTGTGGAAAAATAACATGTAGTTACAAGGACCCAAAGTTTTAGCTCATTCCTAGGTCTCACTTAATTAAATAAATAGATGAAACCAAAAATATAAAACTCAAACCAAAAAATACCCTCCAAACTCCGTAACAGATTCCAGTGACATATCTCTACTCATTGTCTTAGCATTTCATGCAAAAAGTGCTAAACTATCCCACTCCACATTGGTCAGTCTGAGTGTTATAATAGGAACTATTTCAAAAAGATGAAGTCAGAGTTAAGAAAAAATAAACATTTTTTTATTGTAATTGAGTTAGCATTCTGTTATTTTCATTCCTACTTACTTAGTCTTGTCAAAAATAAGGAAAAAAATAGGAATTTGTCTCCTGATATGTAGAAGAACAATACAAACCCTATGGGTTTTTTTGTACAGAAATATTCTTTGTATTCTTTGTATTGGGTATATATATCTTGAATTTTTCTCCAAGCCTAAGAAAGTTTTAATTAATTCACAAATGAAAAGGTGACTGAGAATACAGATTGAGAGGATTAGCTGAGTGAATTGAGCTTCTTCATGCATCAGTTAGTAATAGGAACCATTAGAATTGATGAAGAATATTTCAGTAAGCATCCATCTGCTGAACTTTTCATAAGAATGTATTGATCACATCACTTAAATTTCCTCAGAGCTAGGGTGAAATGGATCACAAAAATGCAAGTTTACTCTTAAGAGTACTCACTGGATTGAGCCTCCTCAGTTCAAATCTCAGACGGATGATTTAGAACTGAGTTTGAGCCTGGTAATAAATATCTAAGCCTGAGCCAGTCAGCAAATATCTCCTTTGTAACTGTCATGGTCTGAGTCAAGCCACCCGGCAACAAAGAGCTACTTGCTCACTCCTACCCCTTTCTTTTTTAGGAATGGCGAGGAAAAAAGTCAACAAAAGTTTTGAGGGACAAGGTTAAGAACAGAGAGGGCTCACTGACCACGTGTGGTCACATGCAAAAGCCAGAGCAGACTTGGGGAGAAAACAGCAACTTAACTTAGACAACAGAACCACCACGGATTTGCCAATCAACTAAATCAGAGTAGGATAGTAAGAAAATAAATACAATCACATCTCAAATGCACTTTTCCCTTACCCCTCCCTTCTTCCTGGCTCCCTCCTGCCCCCAGGTGGCATAGCAGGCCATGGAATGGGGAGTGCGGTTTGTCCATAGGTATTGCCCATGCTGTTCCTTCCTCCTCCGGTAGAGGACTCCTCACAGTATTCCATTGCTTCAACGTGGTGTCCCTCTCACAGGAGACAGTCCTCCCTGAACTTCTCCAATGTGAGTCCTTCCCACATGGTTGCAGATTTTTCTGAACTGCCTCAGCGTGGGTCCCTCCTGCAGGCTGCAGCAACTGCAGCAGCATTGGAGCAGTCACAACATGTTTTGGGCATGGTCCTTTACTCCAGTGTGGGGTCCTCACAGGTTGCTGCAACCTGGATCATCTGGCACTGTTAATCTCCTTGCTCAGCAGGACCTCATCCTGTCATCTGGCCATGGGCCTCAATGAAATCTCTGTTCTAGTGCCCTTCTCCTCCTCCCTTCTCCTCACTCACCTGGTGACTGCATGGTTGCTCCTGTCACCCCTTCCCCCCTTAAAAACAAAGAACTCCCCAATACAAAGGAAAATGCACAATAACTTTCCCCTCTTAAATATGTTGATCACAGAAGTGCTGATTGGCTCAGCTTTGGCCAGGTAAGGGTCTTACTTTTACCTGGGGGCAACTCCGGAAGTTTCACACAGAAGCCATCCCTGTAGCCACATCACTACCAAGAAGCCTCACCAAACACAAACCCAACACACCAATACAGAGAAACTGTCATTTAGAAGTGTGATTTATGTTAATACGAAACAGATATCTAAAAATATTAGATGAATCATACTCTGGAAATGTGTTTCCACTTACCATAGAGTTTAGGGGACATCTGGTGTTTCAAAAGTGATTTTAGGGGGATGATTTTTTTTTCTAATAATTTCTTCATTGTGATCTTTCTTTACTTCTGATCAGTTCTCTTCAAATGTACGCATTTTGAAGGCTGTGTAAACCTTCGTTAACTAAAGCTTGGTCTGCTAAGAGGTACCATTTACCCAAAGTACTCTGTCTCAACTGATTCTGCCTTATATTCAAAATGTGAACTGCAGAGTTTTAACATTTTCTATAATTTTTCATGGATGGATATGGAAGGATCACGTTTTTTTTTCCTAAACAGGACCCAAAACCTCTTAAATTAAAAATAAAATATCAATATGAGGAAAATGTTTTTTCACCTGGAGCTCAGTTTTGAAGGAAACCTTGAGATTAAGCCAGACAATTTAAAGTTCTACTGTTTAGAGAAGAGCTCTGGAGAAAACTGGCAATTGTATATTTATTCACATTAGTGTTTCACCCAAATACAACAAAAAAAAGTTTTAAACCAGGGTGATTTACTTATTTTTAAAATAGATATATTTAAAATATATATATATTTAAAATACTGAGTTAATTCAGAAATTATCTAGGTAATAAAAGTTTTTGTCTGTGTTCAGGATAGCCGTATATATTCTTAGGAACTGAAAGGAAAATTCACATTGTAACAGCTCAACAACAGTAATTTGTAACCAAGGAATGATCTGGCATGAAGGGCAAAAAGGCTAAACTGTAGAGGGAGAGAGAAAACAAATCTATATAAGAGAGTGAAGTTTGCTGATGAGATAAGAAATGCTGCAATATTTTCTTGTAATAATCATGGAAAATGAGCTCTCAGGGCACCCTTTTGGTAAATAGATCTGATGCTAGGGGCTGAACACAGTTAACATGCCTGATGCTGATGCTCACTGGGATGGTAAGGTGCAAGGATGTACAAGGAATTGGTTTATGACATGGCTTTGCAAACTCCTTAAAAAAAAACTTATGGAGGTAGGACTCTGCCCAATAGCCATGTAAAGTCAACAAGGCCAAATGACAGGTCTTTCATCTCAACCAGTTATCTACTGATAACGTCCGATATCAGTACAGGCCAGAGGATGAATGGATTGAGAGCAGCCCTGCAGAAAAGGACTTAAGGAAACTGGTGTATGAAAAAGCTAGGCATGAGCCGGCAATTGCGTTCACAGTCCAGAAGGCTAAATGTATCCTGGGTTGCATAAAAAAATAATGGCCAATGGGTCAAGGGAGGTGATTCTGCGTGTCTCTCCGCTCTGGTGAGACCACAGCTAGAGCTCTGCGTCCAGCTATGGAGCCCGCAGTACAAGAAAGACATGGATCTGCTCGAGTGGCTCCAGAGGATGGCCACAAAGATGATCAGAAGGCTCAAACACCTCTCCTGTGAAGAAAGGATGAAAGAATTTGGATTGTTCAGCCTGGAGAAGGGAGAGCTCTGGGGACACCTGATTGTGGCCTTTTGATAATTAAAGGAAGCTGATGAGAAGGATGGGGACAGACTTTTTACTAGGGCCTGTAGCGGTAGGACAAGGGGTAGTGGTTTTAAACTGAAAGAGGCTAGATTTAGACTAGGTATTGGGAAGAAGTTCTTCACTGTGAGGGTGCTGAGACACTGGAACAGAGAAGTTGTGGGTGATCAGTTCCAGGAAGTGTTCATCAAGTTAGATGAGGCTCTGAGTACCCTGATCTAATGAAAGATGTCCCTACCCCTGGCAGGAGGTTTGGACCAGATGACCTTTGAAAGTCCCTTTCAACCCAACCCATTCTGTGACTCTATGCTTGCTCATTAAATCTCTTTATAATTAAACACAAACATGTGTTTAATTTACCTTCAGAGATACAATACAAATTTTCCAACAGAATCCAACTTAGTCACTGAAATGCAAGTATTGATAAATTCTTTACTTGGTTAAAAGCTTTTCGTATTAGAATTTCATATTCTACTTCTCATGTTGTTGTTTCTATATTCCCTACTTATCAACATACATAATGCTAGAGCATTCATGTTCCAATGATGTAAAGATATTTTAATTACATCTGCATTTTTTTTCCTTCTAATTAAATCAAAATAGAGATAGGAGTTAAACAGCAACTTTTCTCTAAAGTAATTGTATGCTGAGGTGTAGAATCAGAAATTTTCTCATAGGTGCTCTGTGTTTTTAGGGCAGAACAAATAGCTGGTCAGCTTTTGGGATCTCTGATGTCATAACGTGCAGAATGAATAGAAAGAACAGTGCAGATTGTCTGATGATCCTGTAAAATATGTTAATTCCTCAGTCTTTCATCATGGGAATTTTTTAATGCATCTCTGCCATTAATACAAAGGATAACACAAGCCAGCACAAACTGCTGCTCTCTACACAGGCTATAAGTAATTGATGATGATCTTTTTTAAAAAATTTAAGTATACATGTTTTGAGACAGTCAAAATTTGACCAGTATATCATCTCTCACAAGACTAAGCAACTCAGAATGTATTTGAATAGTTTGAAAAGTAATTTTCCTCAAAATAAAATATCCTTTATAAAGTGCTGCTTTCAAAGACATGTTTTGATATTAATCATGGTTAATAGGAAATTAGTGCGTGACTGTATGTTATATTAATATGTGAGAAAAAACTTTAATAGAATAATCACTTGTAATTATGTAATTTCCCTTGAATTAGTTGAAAACAATATTTCTGAACTTAATTTTCAAGATGTAGTATTTGTTGTTTCATCAGTATCCACAACTTAAAGGTCAAAGTAAATGGAATTCAGTCTAGGTTCTGCCACAGACTTTAATTTTTCCATTAAGTACAATGAGCTTTGAATTTAGTCTGTTATCAGTAAGCAGGTTCATTGCCCAGCAAATTTAGACACAAAATTGCTTAAACTGCGACTTTCTTATTAAAGTATGAGTTACTATAATGCACCCTCATAGAATGTGTTTGATTCAAAATTAATGAAATAGCCTATAGAGGAGAAAAATAAAAGACTGTCTCTTGAGTTTGAAATTAATTTAATGTTTGTATAATGAAATTAGAATTTTACCTTTCCAGTAATCTCTTTCTCTTTTAAAATTTGACTTAATGACTGGAATGAATATCTTATTGAATTAAAGAAATGAATTTCAAGTAATAAATTCAATCTGTTCAGCTTAACTAGGCTTTTTTATATACAATGGCCTTCAAGTAATACATTTCCCCATGTATTTTAAGCAGCTGATCTTAACAAATTCTAGGTGGTTCTACAGGTTAGTACTCTCTTTTCTGAAAATCTATGATCTTCTCTAACTTCATGATAATGAAAGGAAATTAGAACATTTTCCTATTTAAAGAAATATTGTTTAAATCTCAAATCAAGTCTACTTGATAAATTCCTAGTACAAAAGACATATTTACTTGATTACAAACAGCTGAAATGGCCATATGGCTGAATCATCAGCCAGGGAACAAAGTAATTGTCCGACAGATATCATTAATGTGAACAATCTCTTGAAATATTCAGCAACATTTCCAAGTTTGAAGTATTTTCTCATGTCATAATTTCTCAATGGATTTTCCCTAGATTCCAATTTATTACTGAACATCACTTTGTTATTGTTTTCAATAAAGTTTCTTCCATCACACATATTCTAATTAAAAATCAAGGGTAGTGCAAGAAAACATTTTTTACATTTTTATACAGGTTGTTAATCAGTCTTATTGATGGCATATGTGGCTTATTTTTATGTGTCTATACTTTTAATTACAGTTTTAGTAGTATATGTATAAGTTAAACACAACTACAATTAAATATAAATGTACATAAATATTAAAGGGTTACCATTTTGAAACAAAAGAAAACAGAACAAACAAAAAAAACCTTAGGTACTAATTTGAAAATAATATAAAACCCACCAAAAGACACAATTCTGGAAGATACAGATGCAACAGCAGATAGCAAAATAAACATTAGTTTATCATACCTTTGCGGCAGAGGGACCTAGAGATTTTGATAATTTGGAGAAAAATAACAAAGATTGAAGATTAAATGCTCATTAATGTGATACTCTTAAGAGCAGTGAAAGGAATCTTATGAACATTTGAAGTTAGCCTAAAGCCAATGTTTGCTTAACATTGAGGGAGGGAAAAAAAATGAAGGTGACTATATGGAGAGGTTTTTTGTTAGCTTGGCTCTTCATAGCAGAAGAAAAAGTATTTATAATTAGAGTATGTTTCTATTCAGTTATTTGATTAAAAAGGAAGACAAAGTAGCAAAACAATGTTATTTCCATCCTTATTTCCTATTAATGTATTTGTCAAAGCAAGGAGGCACTCTAAATTCCAATGTTAATATCGTCTTTAAAGAATGCTATCTACTAAAGTAGATACTATATATTTAACATATGACCTTTACCTTCTTGTTTAAGACTGCAGTGGTTTTAGACTTAGCAGGACATTCTGAATAAAGGTTACAACAGACCATGCGACGTTTGAAGACCATGTAAAACTAGAGAAGCAAGCAGGTGCAAACAGCAATGTATTCATTCTCCACTGCCTTTACTTTCAGAGTCTTCATAGGTGCTTTCTTTTATGACTTTGTATGAAAGCTTATTTGCTGCCATTTTACTCAGCCAGTGTGCGGTTATTAAAAGTTGCTCTCAGTTTGCAAGACAGAGCACTGTGACCATAACCTCTCCTTTCAAGGAAGCCTTTTAATTCTCATTCAGTTCTCTTCTTTTAACTGACGTTGGACCTACATCAAGAAAGAATAATATCTTCATGCCCTCAAACATAACCTCTTCATTTTTCCCTACCGCCTGTAGCATTCTGTCCTTGTCCCAAGTGTACAACAGGGTCAAAATTGTAGTCCCTCCTACGCTGTTACTCACAGATGGCCTCAGTGTGGGAATCCTATGGCATTCTGATCCAGATTAGGTAGCATTTCAAGTTGTGTGACTGAACTACATATGAAATTTTCCATGAAAAAGATGGTGTCAGGACTTCATGTTCCCTCTGGAAATCTCAGAAGCTTAATGTCCCTCCTTTATTGCGGGTAGCCTGAAATTTCAAGTCATCTTTCCTGTGCCAGTAAGATTTTGCTTAAGGTTGTAGTCTGCCTTGGGGTTTTTTGTTTGTTTGTCCTTCTCTGCAGTGGTTTGAATGTGAAATCAATAATTTAAATCAGAAATGTGAAAGCTAGAGTTTTGTCTTGGACTCTTTATCTCTTAATATAAAGAAGCATATCATTCTACTTATACTTTTAGATAACTATGTTTTCACTCCCTGCTATTATTAGCTATTGTGTAAATGCTTAAAACTTAAGTTTCTTCTGATGTGAAGTACAGTTCATAAATATCAAACAAGCAGACTCAGTCTGTAGTTAGATTAGATATATTGAGAATTCAGATGGGGTAGCTGACTAAATTGATTTTTACTTCTTTTAATTGAAGATAAGAAAACCAGATGGTTCATCACAGATTAATTAGTATTTGAAGGAACTGCATGACCCTCATCCATCCATCCAAGGTTCGGCATTTTCCATGCACTCATTCATTCAGCTTCTTCCATACTTTTATAAAGTATTTTTAAGTTGAAATAAACGTTTAAAAATAAAATATAAATCTTACTGAATTATCTAAACATGCTAACTTTTAGCACTTTATAATGAAGTCACACTAAGAAGAGGAAATCACCCTCCAAATGAAATAAAACAGATCTCATGACTTCTTTCCACTGTGCTTCTAGGCCCTAACAGAGAGTATCATTCAGTAGACATAATGGAGAACCATTAGATTTAAATTATTTCAGATAGATATGTAGAAATACAATCAAAAGCTGAAGTACTTTACGAGGAGATGCTGTTAAGAATTCTTTCTTCTTAACCTTGGGAATCACACATATACACGCATATCAGTATCTGAATTTATGTTAAAAATGATGGTCCAAAAGAGGACCTTTGTCTCACTTAAAAAAAAATGAACAAATGAGTCTTCTAAAATAATGAACAAATGAGTCTTCTATATGTAGATGGAATAAAGTTTAGGGTTAAAAGACATGATCATGTTACTTCTATTTGTAAACAAATTATTTCATTTTTTTGTCTATTCTGGTTTGTATGAACCTATTCACTTTAAGATAAAGCTTAAAAACACCTACGAGGATAAACTGGACTAAAAAAACCCCATCTCAAAACTTTCACCTCAGTCTTACCTCCTGCTGAGTTATCATAGAATAATCTTATTGGCAACTGAAAAAGAAGAATGAAAGAAAATCCTTAATATTTTTTTCTGAGATAGTAATTTTAAACCAGTAAAATAATAATCTTAAAAATCTAATGTCTTCAGATAAAAAAGCTATTCTGTCCTCTGAAGAGATGCCTTGTCCAGCATCCTTCTCAAAACAGGATTATCATCAAGACTAAAACAGATCAACTGTGACCTTTTTTGTCTAAAGCATGAAGTACTCTACAGGTATGTTTTTTCTGCAGCCCTTCTGGACAACTCTCTATAGTGATGAACTTTCTGCCAAGTGAAAAGGTTTTTCCTGATGTCTAATCTCAGCCTTCAAAAGAGCAAGTTCTGGCTCTTGGCCACTGCTACCTCATGTGCCACTACTGAGAAGAATTTGTCTCTGTTATCTATGTAATTGCCCTTCAAAAAGATGTAATGACAGATCATCAGCCTCCTCTATATCAGACTAAACAAGCCCAGTTTCCTCAGCTTGACCTCTCATAGGCCATGTTTTAGGTCTCTGAGCATCTTAGTAGCTGTCCACTAGACCTTGTCAAATTTCTCAGCATCCTTTTTGAAGTTTTCTGTGGTGGGGTGATGTAAAATAAAGTAGGATGCAGTATTTCAAATGTAACTTCCCCAATGCCAAGATGAGAGGTGTAATAGTTTTCCTCAACATATTGATTTTTCTCCTCCTGATGTACCCCACTATACACTTTGCTGCATCTGCAATGAAAGTACACTTTGGGCTTACATTTACCTTGTTGTCTGCAGTAACGTCAAGGTCCTTTTCAGAAAAGCTATTATTCAGTCGTTTGATACTCACTCTATACAAGGGACAACTCTGTGTTGAACATGAGTGTGCTTTTGTTGGCCCAGTTCTCAAATTTATCAATGTCCGTTCAGACTGAATCTCTGGGATTCAGCACAAGAGTAACTCCCTTTAGTTTTCGTATCGTTCTAAATTTGTGAATGGTGCATTCATCTTCATTAAACTGTATGAAACATAGCATAAACTTCTGGGATATGCCAGGAGTTATTGGATATCAAGTAATTTATTCCTAATGTATGAGCCAACAGACTGTGAATATATTTATTGTTTGGACTGAGTTTTATTTTTTGAGCCAGGACATTTGTTTATATTGATATCTATTTTATATTCATCCATTATCTGAAAGTAGCCAGACAGCCAGATCCACAGCTTTCAGTTGTTCTTGTAAGAAATATCAGGCTCCTATTATCATGGAATCATAGAATGGCCTAGGCTGGAAGGAACCTTAGAGATCATCTAGTCCAACCTCCCTGTCATGGGCAGGGACGCCACCTCTCAACTAGATCAGGCTACTCAAGCCTCCGTCCAACTTGGCCTTGAACACCTCCAGGGAGGGAGCAGCCACAACATCTCTGGGCAATTTATTCCAAAGTCTTGCCACCCTCGTATTGAAGAATTTCTTCCCAAGGTCCAATCTAAATCTATTCTCCTTCAATTTACACCCATTTCCCCTTGTCCTATCAGTGGACACTCTTGTAAAAAGTCCCTCCCCAGCCTTCCTGTAGGTTCCCTTCAGGTATTGGAAGGCAGCTATTAGGTCCCCCCAAAGTCTTCTCTTTTCAGGATTGAACAATCCCAGCTCCCACAGCCTGTCCTCGTAGCAGAGGTGCTCCAGCCCCTGGATCATCCTTGTGGCCCTCCTCTGAACACGCTCCAACAGATCCACAACCCTCTTATGGTGGGGGCACCAGAACTGGATTATCTGCTTATTAAGTTCTTATGCTATTGTCAGGGCAGAGTGCTGAGGTACTTGTAGCCACACGGCTACACCCTCTGCAGTCATCAGGACATGGGCCTCCCCAGCCAGGGCCTGTCCTATCACTTCCAGTGAGGGTGTAGGGCAGACTGAGAAGGCAGCTGGGAGCAGCTTCCATCCCAGGACATCAGGAATCTCGCTGGAGATGGGGCCAGGCCAATGCTGGGCCAGGCTAGTTGTTTGCGGGTAGAGGTGTGGATTAAGCCCAGTGAGGGGAAATCAGGGTCAGAGAGAGCTCCAGGAGAGCCTTTGCACTGAATGAAAGTTCATTAAACTCTGAATGCACCTTCCATAGGTTGTAGATACAAGTAGATTTTTCCCTTGAAAATACATTAGGTAGGCTGCTTGTGGTGCTGAGTAACTGAAGGTCATGGAATGAGCTATAGCATTAGGCTGCTGATCAGCTCCAATATTTATTTACCAGTTCATTCTTTTGTTCCACTTTGAAAAACAGGCTTTCTGTTTTCTTGTTTGGGTTTTTCTCCCCCTCTCCAAAACAAATCTATTTACAGAAGGTTATCCCTAAGCAGCGTGGACATGAACTGTCTATATTAGGCGAGAAATCACATCTTGGCTTTCCTTTGTTTTATGGACTTCCTTCTACTGTCTTGGAAGTCCAGTTTAATTTGTAGACATGTAACAATGACAGCCTCTCCAGGCTGTCCTGATCACTTAAAAAGACTGAAAATCTAGTTCCAGAGAGAAAGAGAGACAACACCACTATAAATCTTCCCATGTAGACAATTTGAGCATTTTTCACTTGTCATATGGGGTTAACCTTTTTATTACTCAGTTATCTTTAAGACCTGTGCAGATAATGAATTTGTATTACAGACTCAGGCACAAGTAGAAATTATCAGATAGTTTTCTAAACTAGTAGGCACATCCAAATGGTCTATCCAATGTCTCATGTGTCAACAGTGGGCTAGTGACACCCTGTGTTCGTGGCTCTTCTTTTAAGCAGCCTGAAGTTCTGACTGAGACCAGGAGTATTGCAGTGTGTTTCGGACTCGTTTTGTACAGTCGGCTAGTTCTGATATCCTGAAAGGTTACATTCAGCAAAGCTAATTCAAATAAAACAAACAGTGTAAATATTAGTGTGAACTATACTGATCTGGTTTTCTTACACAACAAAAGTTGGAAAGAAATATGAAACTAAATTTTGATTCACAAGTTTCATAATTAATACTGTGGAAAATACCATCTGTGCATCCTTCTTCAGTAACCAATACTATGAATGTATTTCATCATATTGAACCTTTGCCTATTTTGTGATAGAAATGTTTGTACATAATATTTTTTTACATATACGTGTGTAAGCCTAGAACCTGAAGTGCTAATGAAGCTTTAGCTGAACAATGAGATACACATAAAGATCTCTCCAGAAGCAGTATTTACATGGGCAAAATGTTGTATGAACTCAAGTGTACTATTTCTGTGTCCAAAATTCTATAGTCCCATGTTTCTGTGGCCAGGAGTCAGTTGTCATTTTTTCTGATTCTTCATCATAAATTAAAAAAAATATATTCTATGTCCCATTGTACAGAGTAGATACATACAAAGCTTCATGGAAATAAGATTACAGTGATCATGTTTGGTCTCAGTTTGGTAGAATCATTTCATAATTCCTCCAGTGCAAGTTTCACTCTCTCCCTTAATTATTTTTTCTATGTTGCTTGTGCTGGTCTTAGTAAGTGGCACTTTCATCATCTAATGAATCTTAGAATGTCCTGCCTATTGTTTGTTTATTTTCTGCCCTCCATCACACCTTTTCTTAGTTCTCCACCTGCAGTCAGTAGTGATATGGCAACAATATCTTCAGGTAATATACCTCTGTTCCAGTTGAAATGCTGTCAGGTGTCTGATATGTTTCTGTGGGCATATGAAAAAGAATGTAAGGAAAATTTGGTGTTCTGAAAAAAACAGCTGGATGTGAGATTGTATATCTAGCCATCTCAAACATTTCCTCATGCTTATGTGTGGGAAATTGAATTAAAAGCTACAGATCTTCAGATATTTGAACTCAGGACAGATGTGCTACCTAAAGCTGAAGGATAATCAGTCATATGTTCTTAAAGCAATTCTTAATAAAAATACTTCTGCCTTTCATCACAATCTGTTAATCAAAATAATTTCTCTGAATCTCTTGAGGACACACTGCTGATGGTGTGATAGGTCTGAGGGCAATTTGCAAAGATATTTTGTTATTTTTATAACACTGCTCCATATAAATTAATATAATCAAACCCTTGGTGGGATAGTCAGGGCTATCAAAGTCAAGCATCAGACAGAAACATGATAGATCATGTAGAGACATTTTTTACAACTGGTATTTCAATGTTATTTAGTAAATTGGAAAAGGGATTAGATTAATTTCAAAACTGGTAGGAAAAAAGAGGTATTTTATTGCATTCAAGGCTGTATTCCTTTACATCATGTTTATACATGGTCCAAATAATTTTATTCTGCTTTTATGGTAATTATCCATTGTTAGGAATGTTCAAAATGCTTCTCTTGATTGCTTATTTTATTTCTGTTGTCAAGGCTCTTATCCCTTCATAGACTAAGTATTTAATAATTTTTTTTGTTATGATTTCTCTTCTTAATGAGCTGTCAGGGTACATAGCTTAGCAAAGGGCATCATTGTGTGTCTATATTTGACAAATAAAAATAGATTCTGTTTCAGCCACACAGTACAGTTGTGGTCATGAGCCTGTATAACTTTTTTTTTTAATCATTAAACTCCTTTACTTCAATCCTCATAGTTTCTAAGTACTCTGAGACATTTTCCAGCACAATACATTAATGCATTTTGTTACTCACAGGACAATGAACTGTTTCTAATTTGATTTTGATGTGTTAAGTATTTTCTTGGATGAGAGAAAGATTGCTCAGCACAGATTATAATTAATTTAGCAAAATGAATGTCTCATGCTCAGAGCTTCCATCTCCTTATACTTTGCTCTACTGGTGCTTAGTTTTACATGTTACTGCATCTATTCATTTGCAATTAATTGTGTAAGAGGCCTATATGAAATAATGCTCATAATTAAGTTATCTTATTCTCTTTGTTTTAGCCAAAATGTTATCTAGTACTGTAATTAAAATATATTTGTTAGATTGTGTTGCCTTTTCCAGTAGTGATCGTTTTTAATGTATGTTAGTTTAATTAATTAAATTACTTCCCTAATTGATTGGCATCATCTTCTAAAATCAGACTAATTTTCCTTAACTTCACGTTTCAACACCCAGTTCTTCAAGACTGCTGTGTGTGGCCAAGTCTTCCCTAATATCTACACTACAAAGGGATAACATAAAAATGCACTTAGATTTATTGCAACTATATAATGGTAAGCTTGATGGTTTTCTTGATAATAAATTTTACAGAAAATGAGAACACAGAAAAGCTGCTGATCTGGCTTTATTAAATCATTTTGTGTAATAAAACATGGGATATCACATTATCTGTTTCAGAAAAAGTAAGAACTGGTAAAAGAACTATGTGATACAAGTGGTTTATAAGATGGAAGGTGTGCTGCAGGTGCATGTTACCAAGGGCATTCAAGCAAGAGCTGTCCCAAAAATGATTCTGATTAATAGTTTAATAAATTATCTTTTCTGGGGGGGAAAGGGATGTGCAAAAGAAATTTATTTGTGACACAATACTGAAGAAAATCGATTCTAGCAAAGAGAATCAGAAGACTGCTTAGAAAGTGTGAGTTTGCTTTGAAGAATGGACTAATAAATATGAAGAAAAAATCAATACTATAAAATATGAAGAGGAATAATTGAAGTTTAATAACACAAAAAAAATTGCTATAAAATGAGCCCTCATTGCATGAAGTGACTGTCTGTACAAGAACCAGTCTGAATTCAGAAGTGCCATAGGCACAGTTCCAAATTTCAGTCTAACAACTAACTTTTTTAGCAATCATGCATTTCCATTTTGTCCTGAGTGTAACTCAGGCTAATCCCTCAGTGTTCTAATCTGGTTTGAAAGAAACAAACTTGGAAGCAGATGAAATGTACTGTGACAAGCCTACTGTTGCCTACTCCTTCAAGAATACGTCAAAGCGCTTATGATAGAATAACATCCTGTGGTCTGAGTTTTCATTCTGTTCCCATCCTGTTCCCCACTCTGGTTGATCAGAATGAAGATGCCTTACTGGGAATACATATGCATATGTGCAGAGTGGCTCTATCCAGTAGCTGAGCACACACACTCAGTCAACCCAGTAGCCATCCCTGGATCCTGGGCTCCCCAGTTGCTGGCACATGGACATAGGAGATCCCAAGGCCACAGCCCTACTCCAGTTGCTGGTACAGCCACCCTTGCACACATACAGCCCTCCACACCTGTCCTCACACACATATGTTGTGTATCCCTCCAATAACTGGGCTTAGATACACCATCCATCCAATAGTAGCCATGCCTGGATCCTCACTCTTCCCAACTGTCTCCTGCACAGAGGCTTGGATAGCCATTTCCTCCTGTGGTCTCACCCTGGTTATGCTTAGGCTTAAGTCTAGTCAGCCCAGTATCTCTGGTTTTTTTTGGCACCATGGACACAAGAGCCCTCCAACCCATGGTCTGAGTCCCAGTTGTCCACACAGACCTCCACACATATCCATATACACACCAAACTGATTGCCACTCACTCAGGAGAAAAGCTTAAAGTTTATTTTAATTGGACAAGTTGGAGTGGAACAATCAGACACAGGAAATGGCCACACAAGCCCTTACATTCTCAAGTACTGGCCAGCAAACTGTTTATACACAGCTGACCCCTTCTAAAAATTATCTGTTTTCCCACATTTGTTCCTCACTCAAACCACTTTGATCTCTCCCTCTTCTGGTTTTTGTTCCTTATAAAAACATCTCATTATAAATCTTGTGTAATTCCAAAGTATTCTTCCCATACTCTCCAATCAATGGCAGCTGTGGTCATTCCATATCCGCTCCTCTCTGCCACTCTTTCCTCCTCACACTTTTCCCATGTTCTAGCTTGGGATCCTTCCATGGGATACAGTCCTTCAGGGAACATCCACCTCCTCTAGCAGTCTTCTCCATGAGCTCCACTGTGATCTCCTTCCAGGGCTGCAGGGAAATCTCTGCCCTGGCACCTGGAGCACCCCCTTTCCTCCTTTCACCTTGTTATCCTCAAGGCTGTCTCTCACACACACCCTCCTCACTCTGCTCTATACTGTTTTCTGCCCTTTCTTAAATACATTTCCCCGAGGAGGCATCATCTTGGTTACGAGGCTCAGCTGTGCCCTGCAGTGGGTCCTTTTAAGGTTGCTGGGTTGGTCTGCATAGCCCCTCCTTACAGAGGTAACCTCTGCAGGCTGCCCCAGTACCAACACCTTGGCATCTGCACCAAACACATCCAACTCATATGCTCCTTCCTATGTGGGGAGGTGAGCAACCTAACAGAAATAGTTACCAGAGATGAAGAAGAACATGTATATAAGCTAAAGGGCAATGATGGCAGAAAAGCCAAAGTGGTTTTCTGTGTGGCTTGCCATAGGTGTTACTGCTTTGCCAGGGTGGTTGGACTAGATGATGTCTAGAAGTCCCTTCCAACCCCTAATGTTCTATTATTTTGTAATTCTATGATTTATGATTCACTGAGAATTCTGGATTCTGGAAGAACTTTCCCATGAAGTAACAGAGGCAAAAGCCCCACATTTTGTATGTATTGATGAAGGGGGTTAGTTAATATTTTGCTGACAACTGATGGAAACTCAAGTCAGTGATTCTGACTTTTCCAGTTATGCACAACACTGTAAAACTCAGGGTTCTCTTAGGAAAACCTCTGGAGAGTCCTCAGATCTACCACAAAGACCTTAAAAAGGGGTACATCTTGGAAATTCTGATGTATCTTCAACTTTTTTTTTTCTTTTCCCTCCTCCTCCTACTTGTTTCAGATCAATTTTCTGGAGATTATATCTTATTCTTAATTGTACTACTTTTGCATTTGGGGAGTGGTGGGTGGAGGGTGACATTAGAGTTCTAGTATCTCAACCTATGCACTTATTTTAAATATTCACTTGGTTTTATTCGTTGTTCTGGTAATGAAAGATTCTTCTCATTTTGTGTTGTGCTTTATATTTCATCATATTTCAAATCCCAGATGCCTTTATAAAATTCTAGGACTTAAAAAACCCCACATTTCTTTATATTTCATCTTAATGAGCATTAGTTTACCCATGTTCATAAATAAACTACTCTGCATTGCCACACTGACTATACCTTTCTGTGAAGAATAAAAATGAAGGAAGATTCGTACGGTTGTTTCTTCTCCCCTTTCACTTCTGCCTCTCTTTATTTCAGTCATTTAGAAGTTACAGAATTGTCATTCTACTAGACTTAAGACTAATTCCCTTAGAAACTGAGATTAAATGACTGATGAGGCATGCAGGGAAGTACTAAATAAATTGTATTCAAGTGGACAAACTAGAATGGTTACCCGCAGATTGCTCCTTAATGTAATTCCAGCATAATCAAAAAGCAAGATCACATGTAAATAATTACTGTCAGCAGTGGTGGGACAGGTTCTCAGCATGATAGCTTCAAAAAAAAATTAAGTTTTGCCTGTACTATATGAAACTATACCAAAACTTCATCAAATGCTAACGGAGCTTTCCAAAATTGGTAACACAAACTTCAAGCCAAATCCAATGAAATGTATATGTTCAACTTAAGTATATACACATAAACACATAGGAATATATAGTTAAAAAAAAACCAAAAAAAACCCAAAACCCCCTACATATGAATGTAAGCATAAATATAAATATGTACAGGGCTTCCACTAAAAAGCAAAGTCAAAACCAACTATTGAACAAAAAAGTAATGGCAACACAAAACATGGTCTGCAAAAATTATAGTGGAATGGGGGAGGACGGTTTCAATTTACATTCACTAAAACAAGCTTTTATTTTCAAAAACCCCTAAGTTAGTCCTTTTGTAGAAATGGTGATATTTTAAAAGCTGTTATTGTCTAAAGTAAAGAAGCATAGCTGTTCAGTTTAATGCACTGCAATTTTTCACAGAAGATGTAATGGGGCATATATATATCACACAAAAGCAAGAAAAAGAGATTTAGTGGAGATTTCTATTTGTTTTTTCTCTAATTTAAGAACTTCCTTGTAGCTTTTTGCATAAGATACTAGTTTTGAGAATAATCAACTGTAACAAAGTGCTTTTCATAGAGGTGCTGAAAGTCTGCTTCTAACGTGCAGTTCCTCAAGTGTGCCTCAGAGTGTTCTGGACAGTTCACTTAGTTTTGAAAATATGGGTGATGATATCCTTTATGGCATAGCTTAATATTTCCTAAAGATAAGGCTCCACTCTGCAGCTATTAATATTGTCACAATTAGACAATAAAAGGATGATGTTTTTAAGGACTTTATCTTGCATTAAGCTTTCATTCCTACAGAGGCTTGGAAGGGGTAATTTATACTAACTCATTCAGGATAAGGAACTGCATCTTTACTAATCAGTGTGGTAGTAAACATAAAAAAATAAGCAGTCATGCATACAACTGTAAAACAGACATGAAATTCAAGAGAGGGAGTTACCTTGGTTATAGAAAGAAAATGCTGGGAGGGCAAGATTGTCAGTCAGAATATTAACAGCTTAAAATGTATTTTTATGATAGGGAAATAAAACAGAAAATTAAATTCTGAAGTGCAATTTGTTCAGGGAAAGCTGTGTTCATTTTACACAAACATCTTTATTTATTATAAATGATGGCTAAATCAACCTTTGCAGGAAGACCATGAATATTGACACATATATTTATTGTGACTACAATATGTCATAAAGGTGATTTGTTCAACACAGAAAAAAAAAGAAGAAAATATGTTATTTCGGAGGGGAAAAGAAAGAAAGAAAGAAAGAAAGAGGCAGTTTGGGTCTTGTATGTTGAGTTTGAGCCAAAGGTTCTTCTGAATTGCTTGTTTGTTCATTTTTTTGGTTGACTTGTTGTCATGGGTTTGAGTCTGGAGGGGTTTTTGGGAAGTAGGGGTAGAGCTCTGTGGACATGAGAAACTTTGAGAGCCTCCCTCACCCTCAGGTAGGAGTTGGACCTGCCTCTGGCCAGGGCCAGGCCAACCAGTGACTCTGCAATAAAGGTATTTAAGAGGTGACAATACTCTGCTCTTTCTATTTTGGTTTCATCCTATTTTGAGCTGTCCTGTCTTTAATGTTGGGAAGTTTTCTGTTGGAGGAGGGCGAGGTGAGAGGATAAAAAAGGAACATCATCCTGAGAAGAAGGAGGGGGAGAACAGTGCTGGAGAAGATGGAGAGGTAGAAGACTGCCAGAGCAGAACCTGTTCCTGGAGCCCTGCGGTGATTGAGATGGCAGGAAGGTGGTTGCCTGCCAGTTGGAGGGACTGACAGTGGCGAGAACATTCAGGATGCACTGGTACGTGCAGAGCCCCATGCCAGAAGGGAGGGAACCCGAGCATCAGCAGGAGGCGTGCCCGAAGTGGTCCGTGGCCCTGATGGACTCACGAGGGCAAGAGGATTGCCTCCTGTGAGATGGACACCATGTGGTATGGAGACTGTGAGAAGCCCTCTTTCCCAAAGAGGAGCTGCCATGGTTCATGAGTAATGGCCAGATGGCCAAAACCCCCAACTCCCCTTCCCACCTTGCACCAAGGAGGGGAAGGAAGTAGCTGGAAAATTGGCAGGTGTGAGGTAAGGGGAGTGTATTTAAGATCGTGTTGTATTTATTTGTGTATTCCTCTCACTATCCTGCTTCCATAAATGGTGATGGTGAATTAAATCTATGCTTTTCTCCCCAAATTGCTCTGATTCTTTACCTGTCATCTTAAATGGGAGATTATTAACCTCCCTATCCTTAATCTCAACCCTTGAGCCTTTTTAGTTGAATTTTCTCCCTCCACGTCACTGTGGAAATTTGGATGGGGGGAGGAGTGAGCTGGAGAGCATTTAGTTTTTGTTTTGTTCACAGCCCAGGCAGTCGGCTTGAACCACGACACTTGTCTGTTTAATTTTAGAATGTGTAGGACTTAGATTAATTTTCTGTATAAACTAATAATATTGTTTTTAATGTTTAGTGAAATTTTCACAAGTTATTTAATATTAGTTATTGATGCTGCATAATTATATATGGTTGTGTAATGATGACAAGGTTATGTAGGAAAGTAATACAAATACACACATATACTTTAAAACATAAGTTTTTGATAGAGATCAGCTACTATTTACATTTAATTTTAATAATTTTTTTATGTCAGTATTAAGAAACTAATAATAGTGGTGTTCACTTTGCTGTTCAGGAAATAAAAAAAGGAGCTGAAGTTAGCTACTCCATTATCATAACCAGCACCTTATGCAAATTAGCTTTTTTATCTTGAAGAAGGGAGCTGAAACCAAGTTAATGTCTTAGTTTACTAAAATGATTTGAAGGACAAGTAGAAAATGGCAAAGAGGCTGGTGGAAAAGATTTTAATAAAACATATCAATGTGAATGAATGTTTTTACACATTATGTTCACTCTTTTCTGGTGGTTCAAAAGGATTGAATGTTATAGTCAGTTGCACAGCAAAATAATTTTGTTTAGATAGTGAAAGTTTCTGTTATACAGTCACTTCCTTGAATTCTCCTGCTGTTATTAAAGGTCTGCACCTTACAGACAAGGCCAGACACAAGCATTATATGAATAGAGATGAAAAAGGGCACGAGGAATTGCCAAGGAGGGTGCTTAGCTGTGACCAGTAATGTTTGTGGGAGCACGCCAACTACAAAGACTGGTGCTAACAGAGGAGGAAGAATTACGTCGATCATCTTAGCTCTGCCAAGTTCTGGCAAGAGCTAGTCATGAACTAGTGCATCTATGCTAAACAATACTGGCAAATACATAGGTTAATGTTCTAAATGCATAGCATGAGTCTTCAGGATTGCTTTGAGAGGAACAAACATTTCCAGATGGAAATCCAATATTGGTTCATTTGCCTGTTACTGTGGTCAAAGTCCATCCTATACTCACTTTATAGAAGGGAAATGTCTCTACTAAGAGCAATTCTGAAAACTCCAGTTCTTGATGGCAGTGCAACGTTTATGGTATTGGTAATTGAATGTAAATACAAATTTATTTATATTTTCTTAGAATAATTACATTCAAATGCCATACATATTTATAGATATAAGATCAGACTGGAATATTGTAATTTAATTATACCTAATCCATAAAAACAATATATTCAAGCTCTAGCTTTAATCTTAATAATCCTGATTAAATCTCAATTAAAGTGTCCTTCAGAAAGAAAGATGTTGAAAATCCAATATTGCAAAAATTCCAGTTACAGAAAGTGTTGGGGTCCTACTGGCAATAGAAACCTTACTGGGTTTGCCTGGCACCCCTGGGCTCCTCCCACCCTACCCACAGCCACGGACCCCATGTCACCCCCCAGGTCCATCTGCCCATGCCCCAGTAATGCCACAGCAGGGCCACTCTCCAGCTCCCACAGCCCTGCCCTGCCCAGCCATAGGTCCTGCTGGGGCAGGACCACCCTCAGGACCATGTCCTGGCTGTCCCCATGGCCCTGCTGTCCATCCCAGGGATGTGCCCGCAAGGTGCTGCCATACTGTGAAGCACATGATGGCAAGAATAACTTTTTTAAATTGTACCAAAAGTTGGTAACTTTTCCCTTTCTCCCACCTATCTTAATTCATCTGCCTTCAATTTCCAGACACTGTGCAACCAACATGCTAATATATATGGCATACAAAGTAACATGGGTTTAAAAATAAACTACCATATAGCATTTGTGTTGCATTTTTAAGAATGCAACAGCAAAATTATCCCAGACTTCCATTTTGTTCATATTTTCCTACATGAAGGAAGGTTTATTATATAAGGAAATAATAAACTTTCATAATCTCCTATTTTGTGAATATGCCTGTTTACTTATACCTGCATCCAGCTTCTTGATGCACTTGTACGTCGACAGAAGGAGCAAAAGTGCTTCATAAGCTTGAATTCTTGTCTAACGTAATTTTTTGTCAGATAGATAGGAAGCAAAACCAAAGCCAGATTCACCAAGTCTCTCTTAGCCTCAGCATCTGAACACAGAGAATATACATATGAGCTACTAAGAAAAAATACCATGTTGTTAATGCTCTATAGTATTTTATTTTCTTTTGTATTATTTTTTCTTTACATTTTATGACTCTGGAGAATGTAAATAATCTATCATGAATACAACCCTGAAAGCATTCTAAAAAGCAAGTTGATTTGTTGTTCTTTGTTGTTCTGTTTTTTTTTAATCTGGAATCACTCACCGTTCCTTTCTACAGCTATGTAGCAAAAAGGGCCTCTGCATGCGAAGTATAATAAAAAGCATGCTGCCCCATTAAAATTGGAATTTAGAGTGGTAATGCAGACAGCTGCTGAATCAGTAAAATAGTCAAAGTAGAATAAAAGATAACATTTTTATAATTCAGTTTATTTCAAGAGGAGCTGTTCTCTTAGATCTTATTGATTGATGATTTAAATTATTCTCTGTACTTATATGTCAAAAAGGAAAATAAAGCAAGGGTTGCATGGAAATGTTAAAGAATAAAAGGGAAAGTTTATGTTCAGAATATGTGTTAAGGCCAAAGTACTAGTAAAGGTTCTACTTTGTGGACCCTCCAAGCCAGTGTGTTGATTAAATTAAAATCAGTAGATCCTTCACAATAATCACTCAGTTATCACTGCAATATCTTTCAAATACCAAGAGAATAACCTAGCATACTGTCTTCACTGGTTAATTATAGGTAATACTTAAATCACTACAAAATTATTAACATTTTATTTTTTAAGAAAGGAAAATTAAGAGAGCAAAATAATCTTTATTCTCTTTCTTCCAGTGTCTGTTCTAAGTATTTCTGTGCTTAAAAGAAGCGTAGAGTATTTTCTTGACTAAGGTCAGAGTAAAAGCTGTAGCTTTAGTACCATTTCGGAAACTTAGTTTATTCATTTCAGTATGGCAGTATAATTTTGGAACTGATATAATCCTTGTTTAAAAAGGCACTTTATGATTATGGTCTAATCAGTACATTAGTTTGCCTGATCAAACAAGAAATCAGCTCCAGATTAAGACTTCTAAATGAAGATGTACTCCCATGGAAAAGGCATTTATGCTCCCATTACATTCAGTGGAGAATTAGGCAATAGTCTCAAGTGAGCCTATGGTGTCATACAGAGCACTCTAACCCGGATGCTTAGAGCACAGTCCACTTGCCAGAATGTCAGTATCCAAAGTTGGTTTGCTTGTTGCAAGGTCCAGCTGCCAGTACATTGTCCAAACAGTGCAGGTCTCCATTCAGCTGTATTCCTCGATGTCACACATGTCAATAGGTGCCCACGTCTGGGTAACTGAAAGGCCTTTTTGCTCTGAATAACTCTCTTGACTACACTGAATATATTGACCAGGAGTGAAACTTTAAAAAAGTGTGTTACAGAGTTGTTCTGAAATGGCAAAGACGTACATGAGGCTGTCAGGCACTACACAGGACAAAAGGGAGCTGTATGCTGTTGCACGATGACAGCCAGAGACGAGCTAGGATAACCTGGGGAATTTAAAAGACTGTTAGTCATCTACATTTAGATAACAGAATAAAATCCTAGTTCTCTGTTAGGTGTAATGTCAGCTTCCACACCTAGACATTTTTTCAGATTCCTATACAGAGGCATCTAATTTTATTTTAAAAGAACTTAAAGATAGCTAAAACCTCTACACTGTGCTCAAAGCTATTTCTAGGGACCTATGGAGGAACCGTGCCTTCCTGAAGCAGCAACTGGAAGCCAGGCAGGATATCATAAACCTTAATATCTTAAAGAATCAATGCTTATGTTTGGACAACTAAATTTGACCCCTATCTCACTCACTGACATGGAAATTTATATATCCTAGAGTTAAAATCAGTTACAATAATCTAACACATTTTAAGTCTTAAGAAACCTCCTCAGAAGCCTTAAAGATACCACAAAGGATGTACGGAGACCCCCGTCTTCCAGGAAGATTGTGTTAAGTCCATGCAAGATAGCCCAGAATATCTCCAAGAACACTAGGTGTCTATGTCCGGGAAAAGGAATCAAGTCATGGATGCTTATATCTGAATTATTATAATACATTGTACCTATATGTGGCCATCTAAAGCAGATTTTAAATAAATTAGTTGAATTATACCTTTGTGACCATCCCTTTCTCTCTCTTTTGATTTAAATGGAGCCAAAATCCATTAACTTGGAAATGGACATGTAAAAATGGGTAAGATTAATCTTGTTTTCAGTGTGAATGAGCGACCATTTACAGAAATGATTCCATGCTACATAAATCATTTTTTTTCCAAACCTGTGGTTATTAGTTGCACTAGTAGCTCAGGGTAAGTAGACACTACTGAGACAAATTACCCATAAGTAAAATACTTACACAAAGAAGTAAGGTTAGTTATCTGTGTTAGCTATGTTCTTGCAAGAAATGTGATTTTATTTTTAATCTGAGTGGATTTAAGACAATGTAAAATACCAGTGAAAACACAGGCCTTTAAGAGTTTAAAGAAAGAATGAAGCATATACTCTTCTGAGAAGGGCGAGAGACAAAGATGCTTGTGAGAAAAAAAGGAGGAGGGACTGTAGCAAAAGAACCATGGTAGCTGATGACTTTAGGTGAAATTATGAAGTAATAAGAAATGCATAGAAACACAGGGGAATCAGTGATGAATGATAAAGAGCTGAATACTGGATACTCCTATGTCTGAGTGAAAATACTAAGAGCCTTATCTAAGGAGAGCAACTCAGTAGCTAAAGGCCATCTAAGAGGAGCCATTAAAGATTTAGTATCAGGAAAAGTGAAACTGTATGGATGTCTTCTAATTTTTGTTCAGATTTTATTTGTTTTAGAAGCTTCATGCAACTAATTTGTAAAATGGTACACTTTTAAATCTTTAATGATCTTCTACATCAATATACAATTTAACTTATCATTTTACATTGTTTTTGTAAGTTCTCCTAGTGAATTTGCCTGAATTCATTTTTTCCTTTCATATTATTTCTGATAAAAGTTCTTATAGAAAATATTGACTAAGTTAAATGCTTGGCTGGCTCCACTTACTTCAATCATATTTATGTCCTCCTTCTTTAGAAAATTTATTAGAAATTTTTACAAAGTGGCATTTGAGTTTCTCCTCAAATACAGTGTTTAATTTCAATAAACTGTGTTTCTTTCAAAAACCTTTTGAAAAGATCTCTTGATCTTTTTTTCTGAATTTCTTGATGAGTAGGGAATTCAGCTGAGAAGCAAAGTTGTCTAAAACAGAAATTTCCTCCTCAGGTATGATAACTGGAAATTATTTAAAATTCGGTATCATCAGGAGGAAAAGAGACTCAAAAACTATCTATTTTAGTGTCAGGCATTCTTAAAAATCCTACCCACACTGTGCTGGAGGTTATCAAAATATACCTGTTTCCAAAGTCCCTGCATACAGCTCCTCATTGAGACTATGGAACAGGGACTGGGAACTCTCCATGTTTTCCTCAGAGACAGGTTGGGCATGAGTTTCTATCCCAGCAGAGGCTACAGCAGAATCAGCCTAACAATACTAAAGTTATTTGTTGCCTGCTATTTTTTTTTCTTCTTGGTGTTGTTTTCTTAGTTCTCGGGTTATTCACCGAGGAGCCCAAAAGGGATTAGAAAATGAGAACTATGTATATCATCATGTTTTCTTAGTTTTCCTGTGAGTAAAGAGCTCTGTCTCTTTGACGGAAATATAGTACACTGCACAAGGATGTTTTAATAGTAGGAGTTTAAGATGTGAAATATCAGGATGAAAAAATACAAAAATTCTTCCCTTCACTCTCAATAAATATTACGCGGAGAAAAACAGTAGGACCAAACCAGCAAACGCCTCCTCGTCTGCATATTTGAAGTATGTTTCTTTCACATTTCCTTGTATCAGATTATCAGTATAAAAAAATAACTTAATTACAGTCTGTTCCAATATATTTTTCACCCACAGTGAACAACTGACTAAAACCCCTTAGGGATCAAGATCATTGTAATGATCATCTAATTTCAGTCAGTTGGTGAGAGAGAAGAAAAAAATCTCAGAAGGACTGTTTTTTTTTCCCCAAGGATTTGCTCTCTTTTATCGATTATGAGAAGGCAATTTTGTTCAATACGTCAGTTTCTTCTTTCAGGAGTGTTTCAGGAATTAATTACTTAAAAGACTTTTCAATTCATTTTATACTACCATTATCTGGTGTGAATAAAAATCTATCTATCTAATGATGTTTATTGCAGTACAAGCAAAATGAAGGCTCTTTTAGCCATTTTGAGTTTGTCTGCCAGCCATGTAGTGACAGGACATTTTGCAGTCTACTGGGAGACAAACAATCTGCTCATGTTCCCGATAAATGAACAGTGTGATCTTTAAGATCTCCCAGGTTACCATGGATACCAACGTGTACTCTATCTAACACTAAGTCACTTAGGCTGTTTCTGAATTAAAAATCACTTTTCAGAATTGTTAGGCACAATAGGACTGTAAAACATCTTTTCAGTTGTTTTTTTTTTCCTCCAAAAAAAGGCTTAGTAATACTAAAGGCAGAAAAAGAAAATTATACTCACCAGTAGTCATTTACAACTTGGCATCTCCATCAGCTGAGCTGTCTTCTTTAGTTGCTGAGTGATAATGATTTCATTTTATGCAATTTTACTTTGAACTACTAAAGGTTACTATGGAAACTCTTTTCCCCTCTTCACATTCTTTGAATAGGTAGTAAGTCTCACTATGTGGGGGCAGTTGCATATACACTGAGACATTACTTGAAAATCAGCTCCAAATTGCTTTTACTATTCATGAGGCAATAATAAACTAAGATTTGTCAGACAGTCTATTCGAAGTTTATCTGGTTTAATATTTGCTAAAACCTTTTTTTTTTTCCTTACTGAAATTTAGTATTTACTTGATTATCATGGTTTATTTTTATAGTTTCTACAAAGTTTTCCAAGAGGGAATATAAATGATTCCAGTAGTAATCAGGATAAAAGATAGTGTAGATTATATTCCCACATGGTTGCTTTTGGTTTTGACTTTTAATTAGCTGGCTGTTACTCCTTGGGTTTTTTACTTTTTCAACCCTGTATCTGACTTATTTTGGAACTGCAGCAGGCTTTACCTTTTCTTTCCCCCTCTCTAAATTATGGTAGGACCCTAAGGGGTTTTAGTAATAGATAGCATTAGCCAGCTCTTTTATCACATCCAAAATTTATTTCTAACATTATTGTTAGTTTCTAGTCCAGAATTCATGATGTTTAATCAGAACATATAAGTGGATTCCTAACTTCTCTTAATCTAAACTTCGGTTCAAGATTTAGAATTTTGAAACATTTAATTTCAGATCAGTCTTTACCTTTGAAAATCAAATAGTTTAGTTCTTTTCATATTGTAATCCAGTCCTTGCCTCCAAGGCTCTAGGAAAGCAAGTCAATGATCTTACTTGTTTACATTTCTTTTTAATCATGTAAAAGCAAGCAGAAAATAAATTAAAAAAAAAAACCCAAACCTGTAGTTTTGCTCCTTGTTATTGAATCTTCTGGTTTTTATCCCTTATTTGTGTTTATAAGCTTTGATTGGAAAACTTCCAATATCAAAATTAAACAACACTCAGAAATAAAGCCAATAACAAATCTTTGACAGTCATTTCTACAAAGCTTTGGACTGCCAGAATTTAATTTAGTATTTTTGGAAGACAGATCAGAAAAGACTTTACTTCACTTTTTAATTTGCATTCAAAGTGGAACTGAAGGGCAAAAGAGGCCAGAGCCTCCTTTGCCAAGAACAGATGTCACATTTTTCATCTCCCAGAGTTGCTCAGGAAATATCCAACTGTAAATCATTTTGTTCTGCTACATCAAAGAGTTGTTCCTCTTCACCACCATCAACCAACACCACATTCAAGTGCATGTATCTTGCATTTTCCGTTCATTCTGCCTAGTAAGCCTGGACAAACATATAATTTTTGTTAATGTTCAAATGATGCATGGAAATTCCTATTCAGGAAAGCTTTTATGAGACGTGAAAATGTCAGACACTTTCAGCCCCACTTTTTATTTCACTTCTATTGAAATTATAATGACGAAATCAATGTAGAATGTTATGCTCCAGATTTAAGTGAAGCTTTCTATTATTTTTTCTCTCAGCTGGCAGAAAAAATCAACCTGATATGTAGGCATGTAAAAATGGTCTTTCTCTACCATTTATTCCCCTACTTTTGTCATTAGTACTTCATTTTTAGGTTTGCTTTTTGAAAAAAATATCTAAATATCATGATTTAAAACCTTTTAACCAAAATGAGGGTAATAATGCCTTTTATTTTTCATATTCCAAATCAATTTTGGTAAGGCATTTACTCTCGCGAGTGCAAAGAAGGAAATATATGATAATTCATGTTATTCAAAATTATTAATATTTTTATAAACCCACCACATCACACCAACACAATTAATTTTATTCTTAAATAAACAACCTTGTAGGAGAACTCAGTGACATGAAGCTTTTAGACTTTTGGTTATTAGCTATAAATCATTATAAAAAACCTGATTATTTAAAGGAAGCTAGTAGTTTCAGTCTCTATGTTAAAATACCATATATTTCTAGAGATAGATTAGGGTTAAGGAAGCATGAAAGATAAAAAGACATTGTTGACACATTCAAAGGTTTCTAGATGTTCTTTTACAATTAATAATAGCAAATGAATTGATGAGTTTAAGAAGTACCATTATGTGAAGAATAACATAAAAGAATTACACACTATTTATTATAATAATATTAATACTGAAAGCAATAAATAATTGGTGGACTTGGAAGTGGCAGTGTTAGATTTACAAATGGACTCTTCAAGGTTTTTCCAACCTAAATGATGTTATGATTATTTGAAATAATAAAATTATTTTACTAGATCTTACTTATTAACAAACTTTTTTTCCCCATTAGGCAAATAATTATGTAAAATGCATGGACTTCCTTTCCTCCGTTTCTATGTTTCCATCATCATAGGCAAAATAATTTTAAAAAAAGTAGCTCTGAGGAACCTGAGAAATAGACCTTGAGACATTAAAAGTTTGTATTTTGGTTTGAAAACCTTACATGCATTTAGTCCTTGTTCCAACCAATGGTAGGACGAGGGTAATTGGTTTAAACTGGAACACCAGAGGTTCCACCTGAATTTGAGAAGAAACTTCTTCTCAGTAAGGGTAACAGAACACTGGAACAGGCTGCCCAGGGAGGTGGTGGAGTCTCCTTCTCTGGAGACATTCAAAAATCGCCTGGATGCCTTCCTGTGTAACATCGTCTAGGTGTTCCTGCTCCGGTGGGGGGATTGGACTAGATGATCTTTTGAGGTCCCTTCCAGTCCCTAACATTCTGTGATTCTGTGATTCTGTGATTCCACTCTAAAAATAATTCATTTCCACATATTGGAGTCCTGTCTGAGTTTTCATAATACAGTCTAATTAATTCATACAGAATTAAAACTGAGGAATAAGAAGGAACTGTAGGAATTGCATACAGACAAGGAAAATTAGAGGAGAAAATCATAAGATCGAATTTTAATTAAACTGATGATTTATGTGCCAAAATCCCAGATGGTTATCTTGTCACAAGATCCTTCTAATCAATATTGTTTTACATGTTTGTTTGATGATATCAGTAAACTAACATAGCCAACACTACCTGTACTCAATGGATATCTACTCAATACTAGTAGGTATGGTAACAGGTAATCAATACTATCTGTGATATTTGCCTGTGGGCCTGAAGCTTGGCAGTGACCTTAATCATCAGGAGAAGGGAGTTTATGACGCAGCCATTATTCATAATTTCCCTATCATCTTTCTAGTTAGGTCACTCACCTATCACAGAATCGTAGAATGGCCTAGGCTGGAAGGGACCTTAGAGATCATCTAGTCTAACCTTCCTGTCATGGGCAGGGACGCCTCTCGACTAGATCAGGCTACTCAAGGCTCCGTCCAGCTTGGCCTTGAACACCTCCAGGGAGGGGGCAGCCACAACATCTCTGGGAAATTTATTTCAAAGTCTTGCCACCCTCATACTGAAGAACTTCTTCCTAAGATCCAATCTAAATCTATTCTCCTTCAACTTAAACCCATTTCCCCTTGTCCTGTCGCTGGACACTCTTGCAAAAAGTCCTTCCACAGCTGTCCTGTAGGTTCCCTTCAGGTATTGGAAGGCAGCTATTAGGTCCCCGCAAAGTCTTCTCTTATGTGTCCATGGGCTGGCCCATGTTAACTAGGAGAACTCTATCACCAACAAGTGTTGGGCAGTGGATGTAGAAGCTCCACAGCTCCTTCTGCAGTTGGCACTCAGTTACGAGGAATGAAGAGTTAACAGAGAAGGAAAAAAAAGACAAGAAATGCTGTGGGTCTGCCATATCAGTTAACATCCAATACAGCATTCCATAACTGGGAACAGTAGGTTTGAAGGTCTTACGCTTACCAGTAGTAAGGAAACAGGATCAAGAACATATCTATTACATCCTAAGTTTTCATCAGCATCCAATAACAAGTCATGTCGGTTTTTTGGTTTTTTTTTTCTATTTATAGTAATAAGTGTCCAAAGTATATGTCAACATCTTCATTCTGAGTCATCTTTTATTTGAAGTAGGTGGGGTCAGCATGTGAAGATTTCAGTTTCTTCTTTTTGTTGCTGTAGAAAAACAAACAAACAAACAAAAACAAAAATAAAAAACTTAGGATTTCCATTACAGGAAGCACTTTTACTAAGGTTTGGAGGAGGGTGCTTCCCCATATTATCTTTCTGCATTTGAATTTTACTGTTCTGTTGTCTGATTCCTTATAATTATGAAAGAAAAGGTTCAAGTCTACCTGTAAAAGCCTGTATGATCTTTAGCTGATATTTTTTCTAAAAACATCGCATTATGTAGGTCAGATACAGTTATTTGTATTGCTTTCCAGAAGTCTTTCATTCTTCATCATTAGTACACCTTTTTCTTTAAGGATATTGATCCTGAAGACACTTTTACTTTTAGGCTCCCTTCACTTGTTATTTAACTACACATTGTATTTGAGGTCATTTATAAAAAAAATGACTGTGTTAATTTACTGACATTATTATAATTCAATATTTACTTTAAAAAAAATTGGTTTTCCCAGCTAGTTAACCTTTAATTAGGGATAAAGCTGTAGTTGTGGATGTGAATTCTTAAACTCTGCCTTAAGCAATCAGTAACAGACATTATGGATGTTATTACAGTGATAGTTGAAATAGAAATTTGTGGAATAGATGATGTTATGGATGATAGTTTGTAGAGAATATTGATCTTTAATGAGAATTTGATTAAGGAACACTGTGAACTGGTGCTGCAAATTCTTTCTGAGCTGTTTACCTCCTGTAGTAATGTTTCAGTGAAGAAGGCAAGCTGGTAGATCTCCTGTATTTCAGTCATAATCAATACAGGAAGAGAACAGGTCAAGATAAATTTGGAAGCATTGACAGAAGGCTGAAGGAATTAGATGATCTGAAATCACAGAAATGGAGAAGGGTGAAAGCAAAACTAAATGAAAAACCTTTAGACTCTAATTACAAAGAAATGAAAGATCAGTATGATTACCGGCAAATTTTGCTCAGCTACTTTCATTCAGTCTGACCTGACACATTATGAATGATGTTTATTCAACCCTCTGCTGTCTTTTCAACCACAAAGTTCTTGTGAATGCTGGTACAGTTATTGATATTCTTTCTGTTTCAATGTTCCAGACACGATCATTAAATTACTCCTGGGAAATGGTGAAATGCTGCATCATAACCACATGTAAGTGGAGACTTCCTCAGAGGCTAGAAGCTTGAATACAAGCTATCCAAGATGCATGGCTACCTGCTTTGTTTGTCATTTTTGCTTTAAAAACTTTATACGAATTCATGCTATAATCTCACCTTCCTGTTATGTAGACTCAGCCTTAGAAACAATGCTTTAGGTATGTCCAGTGAATGTTCACCTCTTCATGTTCTTCACAGTTAAAATTTTGCAAAGGGACAACTCATCTCTGAGTGACTTGTTTCAAAGTCAAGTAGATTATATGGCATTCAGCCACAGAAACCAACTTATATATTTGAGCAATTAGATTATACATGACTTCTCTCTAACCTTTCTAATACAAACACCAAGACCTACAAATTATCTCAGACTGATAAACTGTCCAAAAGTACAGAATTTATAATACCCTTGATAGGCAGTTATTCTGTAATCTTAAAATGTTAATTCAGCTAAGCTATCCTACATAAGCTAGATAAGAAAATAAAAAAGAATATTGCCATTGTAAAAGGTAATTTTATGCACAAAAGCTTAAACTTTATCACAATCCGTTTGTAATAGTTTTGAAAAAAAATTATTGAAGCTAGTCTTCCCAGGCAAGGAATAACATAATTAGAAAATTTGTATAAATTAGTATGATAACAGCTTTTTGGCAGTGCAAACTTTTCTTTCTTTTCTTCTTTTTCTTTTTTGGCAGTGCTAACTTTCTCCTCTCCTCTCCTCTCCTCTCCTCTCCTCTCCTCTCCTCTCCTCTCCTCTCCTCTCCTCTCCTCTCCTCTCCTCTCCTCTCCTCTCCTCTCCTCTCCTCTCCTCTCCTCTCTCCCTTGCCATGCCTTCTCATCTTTTCCCTCTCTCCTCCTCTCCTCTCCTCTCCTCTCCTCTCCTCTCCTCTCCTCTCTCCCTTGCCATGCCTTCTCATCTTTTCCAAGATTTTCTGTGCAGGAAGTGTTAGTCAACTCGTAAGTAAGATAATCAATGATGTTCAGTTATACCTTTTTTCATACATTACGTGTTTTTTGTTTTTTTTTATTAAATATAGTTTGCTAGTGCAATTTCCCTCTTCAAAGCTATGTTACATATATAATGCTTTTCTCCATAACCTCCACTATAACTTTTTCTTGGCCCTTAGAAATCTGGCAATTTCTGTTGCAAGGGTTCAAAACTTGGCACTGATATGACCTAACTGTGTAATCTTGGCCCAGATCTCCAATAACACTTCTAAGGCACAAGAAAGAGCTACGAAAAAGTCTGTAGAGGCAAAAGAAATTCATAAGTATAGATGAATGTAGAATTTTGGGGGAAACATGCATCAAGCACAGTATAACCAGTCCATCAAGAGAGGGGTTTATTCTGCTGTACTCAGTGTTGGTGCAACCTCACCTTGAACACTGCATTTCTGGGCCCCTCCATTTAAGAAACGTGAAGAGCCTTGAATGCATTCAGAGGATCGCACCAAAGCTGGTGAAAGGGCCAAAAGGAGTGTTTTGTGAGAAGCAGCAAGAACTCTGGGCTTGTCTAATTTAGAGCAAAGGAAGCTGAGGGGTGACTTCATTGTTCTCCACATCTTCGTGAGGAGCAGACTTGAGAACAAAATGCTGATCTCTTTGCCCTGGGATCCAGTGACAGGACTTGTGGAAATGGTTCAAAGCAGCAGCATGGCAAATTCAGATTGGACGTCCCCATGTGTTGCCTGGTCTAGTCGAGAGGTGGCGTCAGTGAGAGGTTGGACTAGATGATCTCTAAGGTCCCTTCCAGCCTATGCCGTTCTATGTTTCTATGATTCAAAACATTTTTCTTTACTGAAAGAGTGGCCGGTCATTGGAACAGGCTTCCTAGAGAGGTCAATGCCCCAAGCCTGTCAGTGTCTAAGAGGAATTTGGAAAACACCCTTAGTAATTTGCTTTAACTTTTTTCAGCCCTGAATTGGTCAGTCAGTTGGACTAGATGATCACCGAAGGTCTCTTCCAACTGAAATAGTCTATTCTATTCTGTTCTATTCTTTTCTAAGTAGAAGATTAAGGATTCAAGAGGACAAATACCAATTTGGAAGGGTATAAATTCTGAAAGGAAAAACACAGGATCCTCACTCCATTTTTTGTGAAGTTGTTGGTTGATCAGTCACCAGTTATTTTCTCTGGTGTTACCAATGTCAACATGTTTTATTGATAATGATGATTTAGCAGTAATGAGGATATTTCCAGAGAGTAGCAAAAGCTGACTCTTCTACCCTGACTGACACCTGCCTTGCCAGTAATAATCCTTCCAGTATTGTCTTGTAGATGCTTGGAGAATGAAGGCTTCGCTTAGCACGTAATAAAATTCTAGTTATTTTCATGTGTGTTTTTTAGGCTGTAAATATTTTTGAGAGTTTCTCTTCACAGTCAAAGATACCTGAAACAAGTAGTTCAAACACGGACACATAGCACACACATAGGATATAATAAATGATCATGTCTTTAAAATTTTCAGCTTCCAAGAGTATGCAAGTCTGGTGTGTTTTTTTTTCTTTATTTGCTAACTTTAGGTTTGGTTTGAGGTTTTTTTGAGAGTAAGACTGAGACAAAATAATTATGATAATTTCCCAGTGACAAATGGTGTACTTTCATAAGGTTTAATGACATTCAGCATTGCAAAGAAGTTCCTGACTCTCCTTGCCTGCTTTATGCTGACCTTGTTTCTGTCTCACACCACCTTGCAGGAGTGTGGTATAGATTTGATGTCTGAAGGGGCAGACTAAAAATAGCCCTGTGATTGAAGGATTCTGTTCAGTTCATTTCATTTCAAGATGCACTTGTACACTGAAGCTAGACTAATGTAACAGATAATTCAAGAAGGGCCTGCATAATCACAGAATTCTAGGATGTCTTAGGTTGGAAGAGACCTTAGAGATCATCTAATCCATCCTCCCTGCCATGGGCAGGTATACCCTTAACTAGAACAGGTTGGTCAAGACCTCATCCAACCTGGCCTTGAACATCTCAAGGGAGGGGACATCCACAGCCTCTCTGGGCAATCTATCCCAGAGTCTTGCCATCCTCATACTGAAGAATTTCTTCCTAAGATCCAGTCTAAACCTCTTCTCCTTCAATTTAAATCCACTTCCCCTTGTCCTATCACTGAACACTCTTGTAAAAAGTTCCTCCCCAGACTTCCTGTAAGTTCCCTTCAGGTATTGGAAGGGAGTCACAAGGTCCCTCCGGAGTCTTCTCTTCCCCAGGCTAAACAATCCCAGTTCCCTCAGCCTATCCTTGTTGTAGAGGTGCTCCAGCCCCTGGATCATCTTTGTGGCCCTCCTCTGAACTCGTTCCAACATATCCAGATGAGCCAGAGGGAAGTATCCCAGGATTAGGGGTGAAGACAATGACCCAGCTCAAATGCATCCACTTCAACATGTATGGCAGAAGCAACGATAACAGATGTCCCTCAATTAAATCTCTTAAGTCTCTGTATAACAATGCAAGAAGCATGGGGAATAAGCAGGGCGAACTAGAAATCTGTGTGCAGTTGAAGAGCTACAATCTCATTGTGATGACAAAGACATGGTGGGACAACTCGCATAACTGGAATGTGGGCCTTAATGGCTATATCCTTTTTAGGAAAGACAGGCCAACAAGGAGAGGTGGTGGAGTTGCTCTTTATGTGAGAGAGCAACTGGAATGTATTGAGATCTATCCAGGGGCGGATGAGGAGCAAGTCAAGAGTTTGTGGGTGAGAATGAAAGGGCAGGCTAGCATAGGTGATACTGTGGTGAATGTCTGTTACAGGCCACCTGATCAGGAGGAGGAAATTCATGAGGCCTTTTATAGGCAGCTGACAGCAACCTCTCAATCACAGGTCCTGGTTCTCATGGGGGATTTCAGCTACCCAGATATTTGCTGGAAGGCCTATACAGCCAGCCATCCTCAGTCCAGGAGGTTCCTCCAGTACATTGATGGTAACTGCTTGATGCAAGTGGAGGGTGAGCCGACCGGGAGAGGAGTGCTGCTGGACCTTATACTCACCAACAAGGAAGGTCTGGTTGAAGCAGTGAAGGTTGAGGGCAATCTTGGCTGCAGCGACCATGAGAGGGTAGATTTCAAGATCTTGTGCGGTAGGAACAGAATACCAAGCAGGATTGCAACTCTGGACTACAGCAGGGCCAAATTTGGCCTTTTCAAACAATTGGTAGGGGAAACTCTATGGGACAAGGTACCAGAAGGTAAAGAGGCCCAAGAGAGTTGGTCAGTATTCAAGGACCACTTCTTCCACGCTCAAGATCAGTGCATCTCAATGAGTAGGAAATCCAAGAGAGAATCACAAGACCTGCATGGTTAATCAGGGAACTGAGGGGCAAACTCAAGTGGAAGAAGAGAGTCTCTAGATCATGGAAGGAGGGGCTGGCTACTTGAGTGGGATATAAGACTATTGTCAGTCAGAGGATGTAGGGAGGCAATTAGAAAAGCTAAGGCCTCCTTGGAATTAAACCTTGCAAGGGAGGTCAAGGACAAGAGAAAAGGCTTCTTCAAATACATTGCCAACAAAACTAACACTAGAGGCAATGTAAGCCCTCTGATGAATGAGGTGGGTGCCTTTGTGACAGAGGACAGAAAGAAGGCAGAGTTACTAAATGCCTTCTTTGCCTCTGTCTACACTGTTAGAGACTGCCTTCAGGTTCCTCAGTCTCCTGAGGCCCCAGAAGAAGTCAGGATAAAGGAGG
>NW_009710118.1:0-282 GCF_000703405.1 Apaloderma vittatum | reverse complement strand
GCCATTCGATGATATGATATGTGCGTGTGTGTGTATGTATTTACATGTACCTACTTGCAGATTAATAGGTGAATAACTATAGAGTAGGTGAACGAGGTGAAAAGTGGTGGACAGCAAACATGGGAACAGAAAGCTAGGTTGGTACGAGCATAGAATGAATAGAACAAGCTTTTGTGAGAAGAATCTGAGTGTCTTAGGTCGAGAGAGGTTCTCCTGCTCCTCTACTCTGTCCTTGTGAGGCCACATCTGGGATATTGTGTCCGGTTCTGGGCCCCTCATCTC
>NW_009710117.1:1663-1892 GCF_000703405.1 Apaloderma vittatum | reverse complement strand
GGGAAAGTGATGAATGAGGGGAGGGAGTTTGATTTCTTCCCAAAGAAGCTTTAACAAACGGGTGTCTCTTGTATCAGGGGAAGCTTCTGTCCCTTCATCACATACGGCATTTACATGTGTTATCGTACCCATGGTAACCTGTTCAATCGAAGGCGACTGAAGGCCCACGAAGACCCTAAATCACCTTGTCCGCGAGCTGCTTTTTACTGACGATGCCGCACTCATTCCT
>NW_009710117.1:0-511 GCF_000703405.1 Apaloderma vittatum | reverse complement strand
TACTTTAAATGATTTGCAGAAATTATTGGGAACAATTAATTGAATTCATCCTTCTTTAGGCATTACTACTGAAGAATTATCTCCTCTTTTTGATTTTTTAAGGGGAGACTCCGATCTGAGTTCTGAGAGGAAATTAACACCTGAAGCAAAGCTTGCCTTAGAAAAAGCATTCAATAAGATACAAACGAATTTTGCTCATTGTTATAATCCAAACACTGATAGGAGTGCCATCACAGATAAAAACAGATAATGGTCCAACTTATGTTTCTAACAATTTTAAAGGATTTTTACAGGGATGGGGAATATCCCATGTGACGGGTATTCCTCATTCTCCCACAGGACAAGCTCTTGTAGAAAGAGCGCACATGACCTTGAAATCACTTTTGCAAAAACAAAAAGGGGGTGATTTGGTATCCCTTTTTGGAACATCTTGCAAAAGGGATTTATGAACTATTTAAGATTAATGGAAAATCCAGAGTGTCCTCCAATTGTGATACATCATACGTCGTTG
>NW_009710116.1:1493-2752 GCF_000703405.1 Apaloderma vittatum | reverse complement strand
ACATGTTAGTAAATGAGCCACAGATGTCACTATCCAATACTCCTCAAGTGCTGTGCCAATGTATTATTTTCCTTTCTTCTCCTAAAGGATACACAGTTTGGACGATGCTGTCAGGACTCAGGAGGACCTGAAGGAGCAGGTGGCCATGGTGGAGCGCAGAGCAAACCTGCTGCAGGCTGAAATTGAGGAGCTTCGGGCAGCCCTGGAGCAGACGGAGCGCTCGAGGAAACTGGCCGAGCAGGAGCTGCTGGATGCCACTGAACGTGTGCAGCTGCTCCATACCCAGGTAAGTTCTAGTGTTGAATAGATGTAGTCTCTACAGTTCTTCAACAACTTAAATGATCACTATAAGTTATACATATCTGTGTCTTTGGCAGCCTACCATTACCATTTATCAGCAGTGCATAATTTTCATATAAAACAAAAATAAAACCACCAATAAAATTTTGCAATATCTTTTGTTCTAAATATGGTATAACTCTACTTGAGAAAACGCTGTACTTTTCTTGATCAGAACACCAGCTTGATCAACACCAAGAAGAAGCTGGAAACAGACATTGCCCAAATTCAGAGTGAAATGGAGGATACGATCCAGGAAGCCCGCAATGCTGAAGAGAAGGCCAAGAAGGCCATCACAGATGTGAGTTGGGGGCTCCTTTCAGTGCTGATGACGGATATATTCTCCCCCATAATGTCTCCAGCCCAAAATGACTTTGACCTGTTTTGTCCTCCTCAGGCAGCCATGATGGCAGAAGAGTTGAAGAAGGAGCAGGACACCAGTGCCCACCTGGAGAGGATGAAGAAGAACCTGGACCAAACGGTGAAGGACCTGCAGCACCGTCTGGAGGAGGCTGAGCAGTTGGCCCTGAAGGGAGGCAAGAAGCAAATCCAGAAGCTGGAGGCCAGAGTACGTAGGGCTGGTAGCTGTGCATGAATGAACACGTCCTGTAAGCGATCACCAGGGCAGCTCCAAAGATGGGCTTCTCATTGCAGGTGCGGGAGCTGGAAGGGGAGGTCGATGCTGAGCAGAAGCGCAGCGCTGAGGCCGTGAAGGGTGTGCGCAAGTACGAGAGGAGGGTGAAGGAGCTGACCTACCAGGTAAGCTGCTTGGGCCGCTTGAGTTTTCTCCCAGCAAGTCCAATTTTCACACACCATCCCCAAGGGGAATTACGCACCTCACATGATGCAGAGCCAAGTATCTCTTCTCTTTCCTGCTTACCAACCACTCTAGTCTGAGGCAGACCGGAAGAATATTCTCC
>NW_009710116.1:0-1433 GCF_000703405.1 Apaloderma vittatum | reverse complement strand
TGCTATAAGTATTGCTGAAAGAATGAGCAGGATCCACCTTCCCCTGGGGCAGCCCGCTCACTGAGTCCAGTATGAATTCCAATAAATGGGCAGGGAAGAAACTCCCAAGACACAACAGTCTTGGGCACATTGTTTCAGTATGGTGTCATGAGGCTTTTCTGAGTTCTGGGCACCCTGCATCAGTCAGGGATGAGCTGAGAGAAGTTCTGCAGCCTGTTTGATAGAGGAGGTCAGGCTGAACAAACCCAGGGGGTACATGCACTGACTGAGATGTTCCTGAATCTCTGCTGCTTCTCGGCAGCAGATGGTTATATGTTCTTTCTGAGTATAATACATCACACTGATAGTTGGTCAAGAAGTTGTGGGAAAAGTAGTACACAAATAAGAAATCAAAGGGGCAAAATACCTCCTGAAGAGTGACTCAGTACTGGGGACGCTTGTCACAGTGGTGCCCTGAATAAGGGAGGATGATGAAGTCTGTGTGAGCCTTACATGCAAGCAGTGATGGGTGGGGGTGGAGGTTTGTGCCTCCCACCCAGGCAAGAGCCGCAGCCCCACAAGGCCAAGGGGCAGCAGGAGAGAAAGCCCTGCCCCGGGCTCCTCACCACGAGTCCCTCTCCCGCACAGGAGGAGCTGTCCAACGTCAACCTCTCCAAGTTCCGCAAGATCCAGCACGAGCTGGAGGAAGCCGAGGAGCGGGCTGACATTGCGGAGTCGCAGGTCAACAAGCTCCGAGTGAAAAGCCGAGAGTTTCATGGCAAGAAGATTGAAGAGGAAGAGTGAGGATGTCATGAGGCTTAAGGTGACCTGGGGGCTGCACATAATGTGAACCTCTTGGTCACTTTATTCCATATTTTTTGTGTGCACCAACCTCAGTAGGTAGAAAATAAAGACCATAGATTCCTTTGCATTGCACCATGACCAGAAATTTTCATTTGTTTCCCTTTTTACTGGTTAGAGTTGTGCCATCATTTGTCTTTGGACACAGTTTTAACTTATCACCTTGGTGTACCTGTGTCATGGTACAGCTTTTTGCTACATAATTCCTAACTATGCAATAACATTATTGCAGGCAGTAAAGACAATGATTGATACCTAAGAAACTCAGGAGGCTTTCATGACCCTCAGCGAACAATGTAGTATTTGTCAGGAGCAATTTCTTCCACATGTGCTACATATCCATGTGAAAATGTCCATTGATTTCTCTGCAACGGTAACAAAATTGAAAATAGGAGACAAATTGGAATTACAATTCCAAAGGCAATGAATGTGATGAAGTGCACGGAGTAGCTTCCATAGGAGGACAAATTAAACAAACCCAGACAGTTAAGATTTGAAATGACCTCATTGTGCCAGGGATGTCAGGAAATGACAGGGATGGTCAGGAAATGACCTCATTGTGCCAGCAGAGCTACAGGCTGGGGGAGGTGTGG
>NW_009710115.1:0-431 GCF_000703405.1 Apaloderma vittatum | reverse complement strand
ATCTCTCTTGTTCTCCAGTTCTGTTCTGAGCAAGCAAACGGCCGCTTCTTATCCGCTGCTTCTGATGGTGTCAGTGATGTAACCGTTAGGTGTGCCTGACAGGCGATTTCCTAGTTCATATTAGATACTCGGGAACTTTTGAAGCTGTTTACTTGGAGATGTCTTCTCTCACCAAACGTTTTTCTTGCCTTGTTCTTTCTAACAACTCATATTAATTCAGCTTCATCTGTTTACACAGCCTACTAGCAAGAATATAAACAAAGATATGTAAATATTTATTGAAAAGACCACAGAGATTTCACTTGCTCTCCCCAAGAGCTTTGAAATAAAATGCCTGAACGGTTCAGATACCTCCCCTATTTTTGTACGTCTGTGCGCTTGAAATGAAAACTGAAAGGGGAAACGACATGTTTGTACAAAAGTGATAAATA
>NW_009710114.1:33639-41387 GCF_000703405.1 Apaloderma vittatum | reverse complement strand
TCCACTTCAGTGAAAATGAAGTGTTTAAACAAACACTTGATTTCTAAGCAGACATCTGAGCTGATGTTCAGGAAAATAGTATAATTGTTTTGTTAAATAGTACTAGTCAAAGAACATGTCAGGACAATTCTTTCTTTAATATAACATTACCAAGTTAATAGCTTCGGAAAACCTCTATATGTGTAGAAAATCACTTGTTTTCCCTCAAATTCTTGATGTATTTAAATCTAAGCTTCAGACAGCTCAGATCTGCCCTGGGGAAAGAGGAATAAAGTAAAAAAAAAAGTGACTCTATATGTCATTGGTTTGGAAAGTCTGCTGTTAAAGAGAAGTGTACAACGTTATTATTAGTCTTAATCAGGTAAATTTGTCTCAAAGACAGTGGAGCTGAAAATCTCGAAGCAACTGATAAATTTGACTCAAATTCCCACTGTGAACATACAGATTCATGACTCCAGAAAAGAAAAGCTGTTCCTTACCATGTATTGTTTTAAGTTCTGAAGCAGGGGCCAGTGCCTTTAGTCATTTACATTTGCCTTGTATGCTTTGGAACTGTGCCTAGATGTATGAGTTTGGAAACAGGATCACCAAACCTCACAGTTGCAGCATATTTCCTTTAATCTTCCTTTCATAGTTTTACTTAGGTTTGCAAGACTAGTAAAGAACTTACACAGTAACTTAGCCCAGTTGCTAGTAAGTTACTACTACAAGCCAAATCTAGAGTTTTACTCAAGTAAGTCATTAGCAAAGATCTCTGAATCAGATCAAGATGACTGGAATGTGTATATCTATGATAGCCTTTTTTATGGAAACAATTATTTTAATAAGCATCTGAAATAGAGCATACATTAATTTAATTAAGACATAATATGAATCTAACAGAATGTTGTCACAGATTAATAGTCTCTTGCTTCTACATGAATCCTAAGGCATTTGAATAAGTAGTAAAGGCACACCGAAACATTATTTTTAAAGCAGAATGCTTCTCGTTATGTTGGCTACTGCACCACACAATTTGTGTAAATCTGAAGCTTGATCTACATTTAGGATCGTCAGGTACTTCAAAGGTAAAGAGTTTATCTCCATTATTTTGCTTAGAAAGAAAACAGAGAATGTTTGTCTTGAGTAAATTCCAAGTTCTCATTTTTCCAAAACGCTATTTCCCATTTTTTCCTTGATTTTCCCCACTCACAGAAATTACTCACTTGGCTCACTTCTATCTAATAAATGTGAAAAAAATAATATTGACAGAAGAGTTTTTTGCTGTTTTTTTTCATTTTCATATCACTTACAAGTATATGAAACTATCATGTAACTGCCCTAATAAATTTATTGTTTTCCAGCATAAAATGGATTATTTTGGAGCTCAGTTTTTGAGATGGTTAGAGAGCTTCTAATTTCCAGCCTAAATTAATTCCTTGCCAGTGTACATCAATTTGTATTATGCTAGTTCAGTCCTTCATTGTAAATCGCTCTTGCTTTTTTCTCATACTTACCCCTTGATAGAACAATCAATTCTCTTCTCAGCCTTATGATTTTAGTGACATTTATTCTTAATTTCTATCTGGAAAATAGTGATCTCCTGTAAACTGTTTCAGGACTTCTGCCATTATTTTAATAGCTGCATAGAGTTCTCTAGCGTAAAGGTAGATCATACCTGTAAAACCGTTTAAAACACTTTCTTCAAAGGAATTTGTCACTTTTTGTCCTGCTTATTTCTCTGAAGCCTCCTATGGCTTTACCATTCCTTGTGATCCCCTCTTACTTACCTTTGTTTTTACCTTTTCTGGCCAGTCTATAGCCTGCAACACCTGTGCTCCACTGTGTTCATATAATATTCAGCCTCGTGTCAAGAAGGGGTGACATGAAGTTACAATGAAAGCACTGCGAATTCAGTAAATAGTCTAACTCTTATTAAAGGAAGGTAATTTTAAGAAATAAAAGAAAACAAAAATACAATCAGTTGACTTTGGGTACTCTTCCTGTGGGTGGAATATACACAGGCGAAAGTACAGTGATGAATGAGGACAATCAGATTAATAAGTAAAGAAATATGGCATTATGGGCCTAAATTCTGTGCAGAATCAGAGTTGCTATACAGATGGTGTTATTCTGCATCTGCTCAGCTTGCAGGTATAGGCTAGCTCCTAATTACTCCTTGCACGAAATTCCTCCCAGGCTGTTCTCCTAGGGAGGATTTTCAAAGGCACTTACAGTGGGATTTTAACATCTAAATCCCTTGACTGTTTTTGAAAATTCAAAACAGAATTTTGGCAAGAAGCTTTGGAGTTGAAATCTTCTAGAAGAGAGAAGTTTCTAACAATTCCCTCTTTAGCTTGCGATTATTCTTCCAAACTCTAGCAGATTTGTGTAACTACTTGATATCATTATGTGAAATGCAAAATTTCCTTGTATTTTGTAATTATTTTTGAAGGTTTCTTTCTTCTGGTTCTTTAAAAAGCATCTTATTCTTCATGTTATTACGTCACTTTAAAATTCAGAATTGTCCAAGTGTCATTTAATGGAACTATCAAGAGGCCAAAAAAATTACAAATCAATGTTAAATACTTAAGATCTGATACACAGAAATCAGCATGTAGAATGCAAATAAATCAAGAATAATTTTAGTAGGGTTGCTGTTCCAATGAAGATTATTATATGTGAAAGGGCTACATTGTAGAAATTGAGATTAATAGAGATACTTCACCACTTAAAACCCAGAGCAGTGCAGAGTAATTAGAATAGTAGTTTCCTACTCTAACTAGAGAAAAGCAATTCCTGACTTTCCCTTCTTGCAGCTTATCAGCCAGCTGCTGAATTGATTCTTTATGCTTTTGGTGATGTCCAGCCAGGGAATAGAGAAATGCTGCAGTGCGGTAGCAAGAATGTCATTCTACTTTCTCTTCCACTCCTTCGTTCTGTGTCAAATATACTGGGTGCAAATTGACCATGTATTTTGGGGTGCACCAACACACCTGCAAAGGAATATAGTTATGACTAGGTTCACTACAGGTGTGCAGAATTAACCCCAAAGAACTGTTTGAAAAACATGGATTAGCTTCTCATCTCAGCTTCACTGGTAAAAAGTGAAAGCAACTTAGTTATCATCATCAGATTTAAGCTAGTCTACATCACTGAGGTAGATATCTCTAATCTGGATTCTTTCTGTTGAAGGATCCTCTATTATCTTTTGTTGTCAACAAATTTGGCCCCAAAAAATTGTCAGAAAGGCTTTGGTTATAACTTAGGTATTCCTCTGTGTGAAAAACTGTGAATTAAATAATGCAGGCAAAATGAAGTTAAGAATAAAATACGAAATGTTCCTCTCCTCCTTCCTCCATGTATACAGTAGATTAAAAAAAACCAAAAAACCCAAAGATTTCTGATTTAATGTCAGCTCTTTCAAGCATTTGTGTTAATCATTTAAAATGCAGTGAGAAATAAAAAAATGTGTGACATACTCATGGTGTATACAATAAAAGTAGTTAAATAGGCTAATTGGAAACATAGCTGTTACAATGACAAATGGCTCCATCTCTTGCTGTAAATTCATATATCATTATATATCAGTAGGGACTAATTCGTAAAATGCCTCACAGGCTTTGATTGACAGTGACTGACTGACTAGCCATAGCTGCCTTAATGATAGACATTTGCAACAGTCTCAAGGGTAAAAAGATCAGTATTATGCAACTTCTGATATAGCTTGCTTGCATGTTTGAGTCTGTGAAGAATAATAAGTTACAGCCATGGAACTTAATGTGAATTACCATTCTTTTCCCAACTCACATGCCATTGGAAGGATTTGCTTTTGTCAGAAATATTTAACCTCATTATAATTAAAGGCATTATCTTCAAACACAGGTTCTTCAATTAATGATTTTGGTTTGCCATTGTAATTATTGCAGTTGGTTTACTATGCAAATTCTGTGACTTTCTGAATTCATCTCACACAGAGATTGTTAAACCAGTATTATACTGACTGTGCCAAGCTGTTCTTTTCTTCCAAAAAATAAAAAGGAATTATTACTAAAATATCCACAGAGGACTGTGCTAAGATCACATCTGAAAAACGAGAGTGTGGGACCAAAAATTGCTGCATTTTATTTGGTGAATCATAAAAGCTAAGAGGATAAGATATTCCTACCATCATAAATAGTTTCTTTTCTGAGATAAATGAGATCCACACTCCAGGTTGCCACACTCAAGATCTTCGGAGTTCTATGGTAACACCCAAAACTTTTACAGCCAGTTGTGAGAAATGCCGTGAACATACCACACCAGATGGAGACAACTAATGCAAATGTCAGCCTCACAGCATGAGCCAAAGCCTTAATACCACCCCTCTTTCCACCACATGACTTTTAGTCTTCTTTCTCTTTTTTCTGATTTTTTTTTCTCTTTTAGGCTCCTATAAATAAAAAAAAAAAAGCCTGGTTGTTTTTTTTTTTCCAGCCACAGCTTCATCTCACAGATTTTGCTTAAGAAATGTTCTGAAATAATCTGCTCTTGGTAGAGGTTTTCCCAACCCCACACAGAGTCTAACTAGCTGGTGCGCAAATACTTCATCCTTTACTGGCTGGCAAAAGTAACCTCTTCAGGCAGCACAGCTGTGAGCAGAAAAGGACATGTGTCTCTGATGGAGTGACCGAGCATCAAGGGTTAGCTAAGGCAGCCTCTCAGTTCTCTCAGTATCTAAGTATGTTAATGTTTTGGAAGAATCTTCATATTTTAGAAGGTTCGCATCAGCTTTCTGAAGAGTGGGCTAGAGCAGCAAGACCTCTGTCTAGATCATGAGATCTTCTTACTACAGGCAAAGAAACTTATCCAGTCTCAAAAGCCGGGGCAGGGGGGAAAAACAAAGCAATTAGAGAGGTGAAGCACCAACCCAGGTCTTGAGTCTTGCATTAGGTCATGTATGCTTGGAGGAATGTGCCCTCTTCTGCTTAGCTGAAAGGAAAGTATAAGCTTCATCATAGTTAAGAAGTTGTTAAACTCTAGTCTATAATTCAAAAGTGAAGCTCAGAAGCAGAAGCTGAATTTTGCTTTTTTTGCTGCTCTTTTTATCTTCTTTTTTTGTCTGTGTTTATCTTCTTTTGTTCTGAAGGACACAAACAGAATCTGCAACAACAGAATCTATCTAAACTGCTTTTACTTTTTTTTCCGTATTCCAAATGGACAGCTATTACCATCTAAAAGCTGTGATATAAGTCCTTCTAAAAGCTTTAGAGCAAAAGCAGAGAGTAATAGAAAAAAATGCTGTTTAAAATTGGCCTTGTTTAGTTTCTTATATGTCATAAAGTTTAACTGTTATCTCTTTTCATTTCTGTGTCTTTAATAAAAGTTAAAAAGATTCTGGATAGTGTTTATTGTCTTGGCATTCAAATTCTGAACTTTACTTAGCTGTTCTCTGTATTATAAAGTTACAAGGTTGTGAGAGCAACTTTGTAAAGCCCAGCCAACCTATTCCACCTGAATTAATGCAGCACTACTATATTTTTCTAGGTTTTCTATTAGCACCTGTCATTGTACTAGCCAACCTCCTAAACAGACTTTTTAGAAAGAGAATGCCATTAAATGACTTGAATAACATACTGAATATAAATTAACCTTATAAAATAGTTATTTTAAGGTTTTTGAATTGTAGTCTCCTCTCTGCTTTCAGAATCCTACTAATATATATCTCCCCTTATCTCTTCTCGTGAGATTTAAAATTAATTCCTCTCTTAAAGAAATACACTGATTTCAATGCCCCTGTCTGCATGTCTTTGTCCACCACAGGAGAAAGGGTTTAGCTTAGCTAGATGTACACATATCTTGTTCACACATCACCTTTTTATCTCCAGAACTGATTTTCAGGAAGTAAAATGCTGATTTTAGGAATGTTTCATTATCTGCAAGCATGTACCTAACAAAAATCAAACTCAGTTATGCTCAGAAAGATTAACCATCAGAAGGATGTATAAAAAAGGACATACTCTGGAAAGCATGGAGCCATTTCCTTACATAAACATTATCTGTGGTTCAGTTAACTGTTCACTGTTGGGTTTTGTGGCTGGTTTTTTTAATGGTGTATTTGGTCTCAGAAATTTGAATTCTAATGGGAAACATTCCCCTCTGAAGATGACTTCCAGCAGCGTTTCTCAGCAGGACAATAGTGGCTCAAAAGTTCTTGCCGAGCTGGTCTTGAGGGGAAGAAAATTCTGAGATGGGGAATGATGTAACCTGTATATTTGTGATAGCTTTTAAAATAAGAAAGACAAGGTTTGGTTATTTTGTCTGCAGTTAGATGAATATTACAGTACTTAGTGCAAAATAGCATATTACACATGGGATGAAAGCTGAAAGCTCCTTGTTTTATCACCGAACTGGGATATCCTGGTCTGAACTTTATTGTTTAAACTACTAAAGATTAGGATTTAAAATAAATCTTTAGCTCATATGTCCTGGGAGAGTCTTTCAGTCATGGCGTTTCTGGGAAAGAGGTCACAATGACTTTTTACAAACCAGTCCTTTTATCTCCTTGTCTTCTATATAAATTAAGAAAGCGATGTCTATTTCCCTGCTGTTAACAATGAACACAATAATAATCAATGTTTATTATTATTTCATCTGAAGTGAATGGCTTTTGGTTTGCTTTTTGTTTTAATGAAATCTAATTTTAATTTCCTGCATTCATTTTCTGCATAGCTGAAGGGAAAAAAATCTTCTTCTTTCCCAACCTCCACTTTGCCATTCCAACCTTCCCTTTGCCATCTTAACAGAGAAGGCCAATAAGCACATAGAAAAGAAGGTAACGATAATAATGTGATCATTAAGAGAGCAACCAGATTTAAAATAGGTATGTTCTAACTTAACACAATCTTTCTGGAGTTCCATTCATGTGAATGGATTTTAGAGAACAAGAATTCAAAGCATGAACTCAAAAAGATGCTAATTTTGTAATGTAACTAGCAGTAAACCTGCATTCATACATCATATAAGTATTTACAGGATTAAAGTGGCTCTTTTGAGGGCAATAAGAAGGCTTGGGGAGAATATCTCGGCAAAAGCTATCAATGCTCTCTGAGGTGTCTTAAGTGCTGCAATAACATAAAACTTCAAAGTTTGCCAAAGATTTGCATGAAAGACGAAACACTACTCAGAGATGGAAAGCATTTATAAAATGAATGAATACATTCAGTCATCTGAAGACTAGTTCTTCATAAGTTTCTCCAGAGATATAGCAGGAGAAGCCAAATGTATCCAAACTTTAGCTCTCAGATATGTCAAGACTTGAAATTCAAAGGAGTGCTAGAGAAAAATGTAAGGGCCTTCTCAATGCCAGATAAATTAATGTGCTGGGCCATCTTAATAAGAATGGTTCCCAGAGTTTAGAAGGCTCTAAAATTGGTGTAACAAATATATAAAACACTCATTTTAAATTTTAACAACAATAGAAAATTGCTTCTCTGAAATAAAAAAATAGAAAGAAGTATTTTCGCATCTTTTAGCTACTGAGGCAGCAAAGCCCTGGTGAAAACGCAAATTTAGCAAATAAGCTAAAACGGCACGGTGCAGTAAGTATCGCAATAGTCACTTTTTGGAAAAAGAGCGTCAGTGTGCCCTGGTGTGTAAACATATGACTCTTCCCTGTCCTAATAGGAAAACAGGTGCTGCATTCATTTATCATCTCATGCCCACAGAACGGGCATGGAGGAAACGCCGACACAATTATTTGGTGATTACTCCATGGGAAAAAGGAAGGG
>NW_009710114.1:0-33608 GCF_000703405.1 Apaloderma vittatum | reverse complement strand
GAGAAGGATTTGGAAGAAATGCGAGAGTTGTTTTTATAAGAGTGACAGCAGGAGGCTGTAGCCATTAGTGGGAGGAGGAAGGGATGAGAGCAGCCTTTGTTAGCAGCTATTTGCAGTGGAGAGGCTGTGCTGCTTGTCAGGGACCCTGAAAACCTGGACTTGGGCATAGCTAACCTGAGGCAGCAGCAATGACAGTAAGTAAAACCATCTGAGACTGGACATTCCATTGTAAGAAAAAAAAGATAATTTAATATGTCCTGCAAATAACCTGATAATATTGAGACTTTTTGTGAAAAACATTTTGCATACTAAAGACAAGAGTACATACTGAGCAGCTTACAAGAGTAAAATATAGAAGGTGATGTGTACAGACTGAGAGCCAAAGACTAAGTCCAAACCAAAAGCTGAAAAATAGAAAGAGTAAAGGTGTGTTTTCATATGCTTCCATGCTTTCATTGTAGCTGATAAAAAGAAAAAAAAAATCACTAGATGCTGAAGCAGCTTCATTACTTCTCCAGGGTTCTCACTGTCCCCCCAATCCCAGGGGAGGTTGAACCCAGAAAGCCGACTTGACACAGAGTAAAACCAAACCAATGGCTTTGTCACATGCTGCCCTGCCAACATGCAAGATCAAATTTTAACCTCGTGGAAATGAAAAAGTATTGTGCATTTCTTAATTACTTGAAGGCATATCTGAAACTCAGTTAAACATACTCTACCTGTAGATAGTGGCTTTCATGCACAATGACATTTCATTTTTGCTTTGGAAATCTGAGGAATATGTTCTTTTGACTCATCATTTAATTAGTTTTCTGACAGAAAAGAGTGATTAGAAAGAAGTAGCACTCCACCGAGAAAAATCAGGCTGTAGAAATTAGTGCTGTGCCAATAAAATAGTGCTATCAGTTTATGCAGACTAATGCCACCTAATGTTATAGCAAACTACATGGAACTCACATGTAAATCTTCTCTTTAATGACCACTGTATGACAACTGTATATGTGCATATGAGGATGTAAGAAACCGGGTATTCCTCTACTCTTTGTGTATTTTGTTCGCATTTCAGGGAGGAAGAACAGGAATTCTAAATTTTTCTAGTCACAGAAAGGGAAAAAACCCAAAAAAAATATTTCCAAAAATTTGAGATATTTTATGTATTTTTGTGCTTAACAAGACAAATTTTTACTTCTTGAAGATAGTAATGGATTAAATAAACACATTTATAGAGTGCTTTTGGTAGCAGTCTGGGAAGCATTTACACTGTAATACAACAGTGTGGTTGCAGATGAACCAGAACTGATTTAAAAACAGCTAGTTCAGACACCAATGTCATGTAGCAATACTCCTGAGCTCAGTCTAGTGACATGACTTTAAGTTAGAAGCTACATTACATAGGATTTTATTTTCCAGCTTGTGCTTACTTCTTCCTGTCTAGTGGTGCACTGTGTTATGGAAGCAAACTGAATAATCCCTGGAGAATATTTTTTAGTGTGAGTTTTTACTAATGCCTTTACTGGGCCACAGTTTTCTTTCAAATAGAAAGATACAGCCTGCATTGTTATTGTGGGTTAACCACAGGTGGCAGCTCAGCCCCACACTCACTTGCACCCCCAGTGGGAACCGGAAGGGTGAAAGTGAGAAACCTCATAAGTTGAGATAAAGGCAGTTTAATAGGTAAGGCAAAAGTCATGCATGCAAGAAAGGCAAACCAAGGAATTCATTGGTCACTGCCCATGGGCAAGCTAGTGGTCAGCCATCTCCAGGAAAGCACAGCTCCGTCACATGTAACAGTTATTTTGGAAGACAAACATCATCACTCCAAACATCCTTTCTTCCTTCTACTCTCCCTGGCTTTTATTGGTCAGCATGACACCATATGGTGTGGGATATCCCTTGGGTCAGTTGGGGTCAGCTATCCCAGCTGTGTCCCCTCCCAACTTCTTGTGCACCCCCAGCCCACTTGTTGGTGGGGTGAGGTGAGGAGCAGCAAAGGCCTTGGCTCTATGTGAGCACTGCTCAGCAATAAAAGAAACATCCCTGAGTTATCAACACTTTTCAGCACGAATCCAAACCATAGGCCTATACTAGCTACTATGAAGAAAGTTAACTCCATCCCAGCCAAAAAGAGTGCAATTCTACAGACAGAATTGAGAAGAAGTATGTGAGCTGTTACACACATATTTCTGGGAATAAAAAAGATGGAAGCTTTGTGAGCAAGATAACCTAGAAATTCAGTGAATGTTTCTTTCCAGTAAAAGAACTCTTGCTTGAACACTTCATTTTGTAGGGTAAGGAAAATTACTTGCTGCAGTCCTAAAGAAAGACAGACAGTATGATTATATAGTCCAAAAAATCATCTAGGCACCTGTAGTTAAAAGTCTCCTTTCAGAAATAATCTATGCAACTGTAATTTGTGATCACCTTTAATAAAAATTATGTAACTGAGATGATGACTTGTGGTTTTGATCAAAATATTCAGTAAAGGTAAGCAGGAGATGGAAAATAAATTAATTAACTGAATTATCTGATTTTTAAAGAATATCTGCATAATATTAATGAAATCTACAAGTATTCATCACTTTTGAGTATTAGAATATTTTCAGATCTGGAGGATGGATTTAGGAATACATCGATGGAAATCAGTGTGTCATCTCTACTCAAGTCAGTTGAAACATATTTCTAAAAAACATGTTAAAGATTTGTAGTAAAGTTTTAAAATTTAGCCTTAAATCTATTTTAAAAGCTCAGTAAAAGTACATAATAAGTATATTTAATACTTTTGGGGTTTAGTAACATTTAAACATTAATTTTAATATGCTACTTGTGTCTGGATAGTCAGGTATTAACGACATAAACTGTAAAAGTGGCTTGATGAAGCAATCTTACAAGGGCAGGAGTCCCATTAGAGTGCAAAAAATACTTGCAAAAACAGGCTTCTCAAAAAAAATATTTTTTCTCTAAGGTTATTGCCAAAATTGCTGTGGCATATTGTCACAAACACAGAAGAGTAGTACAATTGCTTAAATAAGAAATTATGCAGTCTTAAGCCTACTATGTTTTCCAGGTCTGCAACATTTCCAGTTAGGAGCCAATGAATATAAGTTTCCATGGTGATTAGCTAAAAAGTGGAATGAACTTCATTTCATGATAATTGCTACATATTTGCAGCTGAAGTGCATCTTTCAGTTTCAGACTAAGATTTTCAGGCCCTAATCACTGATCTAGATCTGCATCTGCTGATGAAACCTATAATAAAATGCAGGGCTATCCTGCATTTGTTTTGGAGGCAGAAGGATTTACAGGAGATTTTATGTGTTGTTAATGCATTTCATTCTTTTGGCCTTTTTTTGTTATTTGTGTAGTCTTTAAAGAAGCAGTACATATCTTACTTTAAAAAAAAAAAAGAAAGAAAGAGAAACTTTAATAGAAAATCCCTTCTTACCATACTTGTGAAAAGCAGTCAGTACTTTGATTATCTGTCAGTAACACAGAGCTGTGTGTTCCTGTTACATTTTTCTCAAAGCTTGCATGTATGCTACAGTAATTGAAGTTCACTATAGCTCTTTCATACCCTATGCTTCCACATATTTTACATCACAATACGCTTGCCAGCAAAACGTAACAGCATACCCTTTCAAGATTTTATGGCATTGTGAATGTGTGCAGCAATTAGGCTGTAATAATAGGATGTCAAATGCTTCTTTAATAGTGATTCTGAAAGCCATCTTTTCTTGGGGGAATGAATGACTATTTACAAATCCATTTGTCTTACAAATTCTGGTTGAAATTGAAGAGAAAGATTGACCTGCTCAATTAGGCTCTCCTGCTGGTTCGAAATTAAAAGGCCTGCCTCTCTGTTGAAGGAAGTTGACATACCCTTTAGATTAGATCATATCCGATTTTGGACAAAAACCTCAGTTACTTTTTCCACTGGTCTCTGAGCTGTGTAGCTGAGTGTACGGGCAGAAAAAAAAAGCTATTTCATTCAACTACTAAAAATTCTTCCCTGAACACAGCTTTTAAGGGTTAATATCAGGAAATTCTTAAGTGACTCATTCATTGTCACGACAAATCTGGTTTCTGTAGGCAAAGGCAGTGGAAGAGTCGCAGAGCCATGCTGGGGAAGTGAGGGACTGTGGGGTTGCGGGCTGTGGGGTAGCCCTTGAGAAAGACACCAGAGTCAACTGTGGGGCTTGCTGAGCCTCAGACTCTGGGTCAGTATGCTCCAAAATAGCAAAATCACAACTCTGTGTGAATACCTAAATGGTTTTTCCCATTACGTGCTGAATTATGTTAGTATGATACGAAGCTGAAGGTGTCTGGGAAGGCAGGATAAATTTCACAGTTTTCCAAATTTTTAAAATCAGAGTTAGATGTCATTCATTGAAGGATTAAGTTTTGTGTAATTTGTCTTTGTATTATTTGTGCAGAAACTTCTGATAGTTTTCACACATAACTCAAAAAATGGGTAGATGGTAGTACAAATACTTTAATTCTGACTATTACTAGCATGCTTTAGTTCCTATAAAATTTGATTGCACCATTTCTTATTAGAATCCATTATTAGGAAAACTCGGCTCCTCATAACCATTCAGCTGAGTGATTTGCACACATGGGCCAGCAAAGGCAGGAAACTGAAAACTGTAGCACAGTGCTTTTGTAAGTACTGAGGTCAAATTTACCATAGGCGATGTAAGAGGTATCTGGCTGATTATTATTAACAAGTCTTTCCTTCATGTCAAGCTGCCTTTGAAAATAACAGGATAAAATACTCTTTAGACCAGACCATTTAGAACAAGGACATTTTTGCAGGTTGAAAGGCAGCAAAACTGTTGTTGCAGTTGCAATTTTTGAAGCAAGAATCTGGTATCTATTTTATCTATGACTAATGTGTCACAATGATCAGTAAAAGGATGCACTAATGAAATAACAGCTCTCTTAATCACTTGATTAAAGTTGCAATAGGGCTCTATGCAAGGGGTTGTGAGCCAAATTAACATCTGGTGTGTTAGAAGAATAGAAAAAGTATAACTGAAGGTAAGTGGATGTCTTTGCCATGGGAAATTATGCTTCTCCTGTGATTATTTAAATTTCTTTTCTGAAGTTTTTTGAATTCTTTTTCTTTAAAAGTTACAAAGGAAAGTAAGGATGTGTTTTGAGGAAAAACAGAAATGAAAGTTATTTATAAGTGGATTTGATCCTGGCAAGCTTAGCACTGCAATGAGATATCAAATGCATCTAGTTCTTATTGGATAGTCTGAACCATAAATGATAAAGTACTTTTATTAAATGTTTATTGAAGAGTATAGAGGTTATCTAAAGAGTAACTAGAAGTAATGTGATGACTTGAGATCAAAGAAATCTGGTTTGTGTTTCAAATTGTGTTGTTAGTAATTGATGATATTGGTAAATATATATTTCTCTCTGTGGTTTTGTTTCTCATACCTGAAAATGGCAGTCAGTGACATCACCTCATCATACAGAGCTTTGAGAACCACCAATGAAAAGCAACCTGTAGGAGGTGTATTAATTATGGTTGACATTTGTGTATTTTCCATATTTTTTTTCATTAATCATGAATGTACAGTGTTATATGTTGGCTGAGAATATGAGAAGTGTTTTCATAGGTTATATAACAGTTATATAGGAGCTGGATGTCTGTTCTGGTACAAGATTATAGGATACATCAAGTTTGATGACACATGGTAAGCTGTGCCTCTAAGGAGTTCCGGTTTGTCATGATGCCTTCCTAGCACGTATTTACGGCTGCCTTACCTTGTTATTTAAATTAAGAGCACCAATTTTGAGGGTGGAAATATACACTGGTGAAAAGGATCAGACATAATCCGTATATAAAACCCTCTCTGCAATCTGCTTAACTAATGGCAAGTATTTCTTGTTCCTTCCACTACTAAAAGCCTTTATAACCCTCTATCAGTTTTTTGTAAATTGATTGAAAACTCACTAATTTTTCTTGATTCAAAAATTCCCAAAGCTTATAGACAACCGAGTGAGTTACTGTTTAATATATTTTTAATCTGTATTCTTTCCAGCTGTCACACAATATTCTTTTGTAATCTAGGTACAAAATATAGAAAATGGAAATATGATGTTTATTATTAGAGTTCTGGTACTCTCATAAATATAATTCAGAGGTGGAAATACATTTCTTACACTTTGCATATGAAAGAATGTGTGAGATTTTCCATAACAACAACTCATTCTATTTCAATATTTGTTAAAAAATCAGAATATTTTTCTCTCTAAAACCTGTTGTTTGATCCCTATGTGAAATTCTGCTCATTTTGCAGAAGGGCACGATGGACATTGTCACGAATGCATTTCTGAAGATCTGCACAGTGATAACATGGTAAATGAATGTGAAACTCAGCCATCAGCATTTACTGTGATGCTATTTATATCTCGGATTGAAAACTGCTGGGAAGGCCTGGGGAATTATTACCATAGGATAATCAAACTCCCTGTTGTGTGTCATTGTTAATTGTTTTTCCTTTTTCTTAATTTAAATTTAAAGAAGTTTCCTAAAGCTATTTTTAATTTTCTTTTCTTGCACTCATTTAGACATTTCTGCATATTTTTTGAGTTTTATATCTATTTTACCCCGTATTTTACTTGTTTTGATTCAATGTTAATTGATAATTAATCATAATTATCATACTTAATGATGCCAGAAATGGCATATTCCAGTCTGTGAATATTATTTCCTTTATGCATTAAGTGACAAAAAAATAAAGAAAGCCAAAAATTGCATTTTATCCTACTACTGGCTCAAACCAAATAAATAACGTGAACAATGCCTTTTTTTTCCTAGACTTTCCATTCATCAAGGATCTTTTAACATATCTAATATAGGCTGATCTTTCATGAAAGGGCTCTTTCACAAGCTGTTCCGCATATCTGCAGCAGGGAGTGGGATATCCTTCCCTTCTTTTCTGTGGCCCATGCTCAGAACAGTGAGAAGCTGCTGATGGCCAGTTTGTTGAAACTCCATCTCCACAAGCAAACTTTTTGTACCAGTACACTGAGAAATGAGTTGGCAGGGAGAAGAAACAGTGAGCCATGCAATCTGTTACCCACGTGAGCGAATAAATACAGTCACTAACTTAAGGCTAACATATCTTCAATATTCTAGTCCTGAGCAGCAAATGGAAAATGTGTACAACTTTGATCTAACATGGAAGAAATGTTCAGTATTGAAATATTCTCAGCATTCAGAGCACTGAAAAGACCTAGTAGAGATATTGATCTCATTCATAACAAAATATTCATCCTCTCTTTTTCATGTTTTACCTTTTCTTTAGGCTGATTCTGTTCCTTTGGGATGTAAGGACAAGTTTCTTAGAGACTTGAAGTTATAGTTATTAATGAAAAATTATAGATCAGCCATTAGCTGTGCAAGAAATAGCAGAAGAATGAAGATCTGATATGGTTATTTAATATTTTTGGGGGAAAAGATAACAAAAATTCTCTATTTTATATCTGTTGTGCTTGTATATTCAAAAAACAATAACTTTCTCAAAGTTGCACAGCTCAGATACATCTCTAATGTATTTTAGTGAACGTGACATAAGGTTTTTCCTATTCTTTGCTTCCTAAGTGATATAAATGTCTCACATGGGATAGTGACACTTACGCAGAACAAGAGAAGTCAGGATGCTTGAAGTTCTAAGGAGATTTTTTTTCATGTCTGCAGCTGATTTTTTCTTTTAGTTGCCTAGAACTGAACATCTGGTTGTCAGTAACACATGAGAAATGAATTTTTTATTACTCAAGCTGTTATCTCTGTTACTAGAAAAACTAAAAATATCGTAAGAAATGCCCAATGGACAAAAAAATACAGAATTCAGAATGCAAAGGAATGGACTTTAGAAATGGCATTCAGACACTCCTACTGTGTTTCAGGCACTGTAAACCCTTCACCATTTACTGACCCTAATAAATTCTTACCCATCTTTCGTAGCCAATGTTTACCGGACCTCTTGGCATGGGGTGCCTATAGTAAAAAACTTTTAGATGTTTTTCTCTCTAATTGCAGTGCCATCTCCAAAACGAATTCCCATTGCTCCCTGGTATCACATTTCCTGTTGACATCTCCCATTGTTTTCTAAAACTGCATTTTACTGCAACCTGACTTTAATAACTTTTTAAAAATTATATTTATTTGCCCCTTTCTTGGGCCTTTTCTCAATAATAAATGGCATAAGGCTGCTGCTGCCTTGCTTGTCTTAATATTTAAAAAGTATAATGCCAATCCCAAAGTGTTGAAATAAATGGTTTCTAATGTCTTTGAAATCTTTATTCAAATCTATGGAGTTCTAGTTTCGGAGTACAGGTTGATGACATGCTCTACAACTCCACACTTTAACGAGGTCAGGAAAAGTCTATTCCTCTTGATCCATAACTAGAGTACAGTGAAAATTGGTGTGTGCCATTTAAAATTAATTGACCAGCCAGAAGTTAGAGATCCGCATCATCCTTTGCTAGGGAGAAACAGATGGAATTCACAGTTTCTGGCAAGCCATTTGGATAAGGAAACAAATGTGTATTCTTTCACGAGTGAATGATCACAAAAGCTAGCCTTCAAATACAAGAATCTCCAAATAAAACTCTTCAAGAAAATGTGGGCATGTGTAAGGAGGACAGTGTTAGCACCAGCCTAATACCTTACAATGCCTCCTTGCTCAGATTTCAACTTACTTTTCTGACATCATCCTTGTCCATAGACAAGTTTAGGAATTCTACCATGAATAAGATTCTAGCTCTGGACATTACTCCAGTGAAATACATCTTAAAGTCAGATCTGATTTTTTTCTAAGCAAATTTTGCAGGCATATGTTATTTTCTCTATTTTCTTCCTTGATGATGATGAGAGCTTCCACTGTCTGTTCCATCTGTACTTCTCTCATATTCTTTGAGAGCACAGGTACAAAAAAGGGGGCTCTGTTCCAGAATGGTGAAACCCACCTTTCTACCAAAACTCTAAATGCTCTCTTTCTAGATTTAGATTTGGAGCAATAAAAGGATAACAAAACTCTAAATCTCTTAAGGGTGTTTAGGTTTGACAGTGACCTGTCAAACTAAAAAACTACTAAAAAAACCTGCTAAAAACTACTCCTTTGCCTTCAAACTTTCACTTTCTTTCCGTGCAATTTTCAGTTCCTTTTCAGTTGCACAATGAAAAAAATAAGATAATGATATATTATCTATAAGATCATTCAGCTTCTAACCAATAAAGACTAATGTGAATTGCAGGTAGGAGGAGAACCCTATGATTTAGTCTTTAGTCAGTGAAAATTAATAGAATTATTTCTCTTCACTTCTCATATATCCTAAGACAGTTTTAGCCAAGTGGTCTGCATATATTTAAAACAGAGAGAGAGAGAGAGAAATAGCTTACATATTGTTATTTTTAGGAAGAAATACAGCAGAAGTAAATCAAATAATGAACTCATTCTGTCATTGTGCAAAGAAATGCATGCCAAGTTGAAATCTTCAGTGATTTCAACAATAAGGAAACTACAAAAATAATTAATACGACTTAAAAAAGAAACCTTGTCAATATCAGAGGTGTCTTCAGTGTCATAAGGATAATCTGACTCAGGGGTAAACTATATGTAAGTATCTGGAGTCCTGAGAGAAGAATTAAACAAAGGACAAAGCCACAAGATTCTTTTTAGAGGGAATATTCCTATTTATCACAATTCTCATGAAAGCTTTTTTCCTCTTTACTAACAAGTGTTAGACTGCAACGAATGGGTACATTAGTAGCACTACTCATCCACATTAAAATTAAAACCTGGAACATTTCAGCTCTTGACTGTGAGAACAGAAGTAGGTTCATAGGTTCCTTTGGTCCTGATATGCAGTGTTATATGTATTGTTACTAGACTGTATTTAAGCCTTTGCAATGAAAGAGCAGCATGACTTTGTATAGCCCATTAGTGGTGTATTTCACTAGTACTCACTACTGACCATCAGGGCTCCAACACTTCATTCAGAATGATAAATCTTTCCTTCTTATGTAAATTTTAGTTTGATTTTGACTTTGCCTTTTATTTAACTTTTACTCTCCACTTTAGACTCAGATTTGAACTATAGAGATGTTCATATCTTGAGTTCTGAGTTTTGATCCTTAAGGAGATTGAACAGAGAGCACTGAGGTGAGTGTGCTGAATGCCTAAAATGGAAAGAGTAGAAACACTGATGCAACTGTCTCATAAACTAGACAAGCTGTCAAATCAGCTGGAAGCAGACATGTGTGAGAAAATATTGAAGGTGTCAAAGGATGGATGGGATTACTATCCCCATAATTTTCTTTTCCAAAAAGATACAAATCTGAAAATTTGGGTAACTGGTATTTTATGGCCTCTAATTTTGGCTACTGCTTATATCCAGCCTTACACTTCCATCACTAGAGAAGTTGCACTCACTAAAGGAACTATGGTCTCTATAAAAGAGTATTGTAACCATAGAGACGCTTCAGTGGAGCTACCAGCTCCCTGCCTGGTGTTGTGGTCATCCAGGAAGAAGCTGTTTGTCAGTAATTGTCTCTATAATATTCCATGATACAGTGTATTCAAGTAACAAAAAAAAAAAGCCTATGTGAAGTGGCAAGTGGAGGCTTTATGTGCTGACAGTGTCTGGAGAATCACAAGGGGAGGAAAGGCCTGTGACTAGTGTTGCGTATATCTGGTGAACATCTGTAGTGTGAGTTTTGCTGATAGAGACTGAACAAACTGCATGAAATGAATTAATTCCTTCTGCCATCAAGAAGAAGTTAGCTTAGTCTAACTTTTGATGTCCTTGGAGACATTTTATGTTGTGCTGATCATCTTCTCCATAAGAAACCATGCCAAGGGTAATTTTGCAGCTTATATCTGATGGCCCTTGAAAGACAAAGCAATCCATCATTACTCATCAGCCTGTGTTTATGGCCATCCATTTCCATACAGCTAAGGAAAAGATTTGTCTGTATAGTGGAGGGCTTTCACTGGACCAATGGGGCTCAAAATTGTAGCAGTCTTCACAGGTATCTACTGCCACTGGTGCTTCCTAATGAGTAAGGGCAAAACTTGATGGCACCAGATGAAGCAGGTCTATAGAATCAGGCGGAATGACTTGTCAATCTTTTCTGGTCTATATATCCTTGCAGCATGCCCAAGCTGCCAGCAGAGGACAGGGGTAGCTGTGTGATAAATACCGGGGGGATATTTTGTTCCAGTATTTCTTTTGTGTCAGGTGATTTCTAAAGCTACAGGAATGAATGATAAGTTCAGAGGATTTTTAATAAAGACTTTGAGACAGAATAATGAAATAAGGATATCAAGAAGAGACTAACTTCATCTCAAACTCAGTGACAGAATCAATTTGACATTGTAAAGACTCAGGAGATGTTTGAAAATCTGGAAGACGAAAGATCAAATTTCTGAATGCTAGGATTTCCAGGAGGAAATGAGACAGAAAAGTGGCTTTTAAAGGAAACCTTTGCCCTCAAATATGTGTGTGTGTCTGGTTTTGCAATAAAAAAAGCAAATCCTTTTGCTGACAAGTCATCAAGTGTGGTGATAGCAGACCTTCTGATCCTCCAAAATATGGTAAAGATTTTAAAATTTGCCAGGAAAGAGATGTAGATTAGATATTTATCTGCAAAGTATCTGGTGTTTATTGATACAATATGAACAATGATCTGGCCTTTTGGCTACAGAATTACTTTTCTAGCAGCAGCAGAGAAACACCAGTCTGCTCCTATTAAGTATCCCTTTATCTGTTGTTCTGGTATTTCCTTGGTGGATATGGCCAGAGAATTTGGTTTTATACTGTGCTGAATCCATGTGACAAATTTGCATCCCTTTCTGTATTCTCGAGAATGTTGTCTCTTTGCAAAATTAGTGTGTAAGCTTCACAGCAGCCAAAGATTCAGCAAACAAAGGAGGTGTATTTTTTTTCTGATACCAGCTTCCCTCGGGCTATTGGGATCACAAAGGCTCTAACACTAGAATATCTTAGAAGGGGTGGGTAGAGAGCACAGAAAATTTCAAATTCTCCATTTTCTTTGTCTTTTTCCAAGTCAGAAAGGATAGGAGAAAACTGAGTGTGCCACCCTTTCCTTGTGTCTACCAGTATATCATGCCCTTTTGGTTTTGCATTTTGGCGTTCACCAAGTTTGATTCTTTCATTCTGAATTTAACGGGTACAAAACGCTGGGCTTCTCCAGCAGTGATCAAGTGTGAGCACCAGTCATCCACTGTAACAAGAAGTAAAATTGCAATTGCCACTGGAATTCTTTCACCTTAATGACATTGCATTGTATGGCTGTCAGAAGGCTCAGGCACAGTATTTCCATCACCAGTGGCTCCTTCTGAACAGCCTCAAAATACGCACTCTTTTTCTCCGTGTAAGTATGAATAGTATAAAAAGCAAAGCATATATATTTAATTCTGCCCTACTGGTTGTGAGTACAAAAAATAGCAGCTTGATTTGAAAGGAGAACCTTTAAAAACTCTTTCAAGACTAAAGTGTTCATACAAATCACTGTGTTAATTATATCCTAAAAATTATGCAAATAATCTTTTTAGTGGTGAATTAATCAATGCTAATCACTTGAAAAATAGCTTTTAAGTGTTTTTTTCCTATAAAAAATGTGTCAAAGTATTTAAAATTCTCATGGTGTGCTTCCATTTATTAGTTCTGTTTTATTTCTTTCTAATAGTGACAGACGAATACTCCCCATATTATTTTGGTGTTGAGCAACAGACACAGTAGGTGATCACAGGTGTAAACCTCTTACACCGGGCTCCAGATTCTTGCAGAGGTTTGTAAAATAATGACTTTAATTTCACATTTTAGTGTTTCATTTTAGATGCCTATAGCACAACAGAAACCATCCTAATGGAAATGTAAAAACGTATATCAACTAAGTGAGACACATTCAAATGAGGCACTCGACATCTTTAGCCTTGTGGACAAGAATTGCTGTCTAATCTGAAAATATGGTAGAAAGCAATTCTCAAGACCAGGGCATGGGAATATATCTGGATCAGAACTTTTCATTCATGAATTATTTGACATATCCATGTCTATTTACTGTCCCAAAGGTGTATTAATTTCAAATACCTCCTCTAGTGAAGGTTAGCACAAATCTAGAATGTGAGATGACCAGCTCTTGATCCTCACTGTTCCTCCTCCAGCTCTAATGCTGCATTAGCCCCTCTGCTTTCAAGCATGGCTAAACTCATAGAATCATAGAATCATAGAACAATTCAGATTGGAAAAGATCCTCGGGATCATCGAGTCCAACCATTAACCCTACACAAGAAGTTCACCCCTAAGCCATATCCCCCAACACCACATCTAAACGATACTTGAACACATAGAAATCACAACACTGCTACTCTTCAAGCTGAGGCTATAAATACTTGTACATCTGGGCCCCTGCTTGCCCCAGAATTTTCTAGTATTTGGATTTGAGATTTACATAACACACCGGCAACCCCTGTCAGGACACATCCAGAAGGTGTCAGCAGAAATTTTTTAGCATCCCCTTGGCCTTGATTTTAACACCAGGCCCAATCAAAAGCTCTGATTAGATTTTTAGGCAGATTTGGAACAATGTAACAACAATTCCTCTCCTCACAGTAACACAAGGCTTATGCACTGGCTACATGCAACACATTAAGATCTATGTAGGACCTGAATGAAAATTCTTAGTGTAATATTACTGTGAAAATTGAACCCCTAGAAATTCTCTAGAAATGTATTTGATGTGTGTGTGTGTAATGTGTTTTCCACAGTGAAGTTCATTTTCTTCCTATCAGTGACTATGATGAGGTAAGCTGCTACCTCTGTGTGAGGCTACCAGCCAACACTCTGTTGATGAACTACAGTATTTTGTACAGTGCATCTGTAATGGTCCAAGGAAGTGCAAAACAAGCTACTTACAAAGTTTACAAAATTAAACTGAAAACTGAGAACCAATGTATTAATATTCTCAGTTATGGAAACAAATCTGCAGTTCTATGGAGTGTACTACAAGATTATTTCAGAATAAAACATAAGAGGAACACCAAAATTTGCAAGGAAATGTGACAGACATTACATGTCCTTTTCCACTGTGAATACCAAATAATAATGAAGGACGAGACCTTTAAAATATGTGACTATTATTCATTCATTCATCCATTCATTGACACATTCCTTCCATAACCTGACTCAAATTCTCTGCTATGCTGTACATGTAATGAAATGACTCCAAAACTTTGCATAACTGAATCAAATTATTGTCTTTCAGTATTTTTTTTTTTTCAATTCAAGACTTACATTTACAATTATTGATTGCATATGCAGTTATTCCCAGAGCTATTGCATTAGATACTACTGTTCCTCTTCAGGACTCAGATAAAAATTTTGTAGCACCAGTTTCTACTTTCTTGAAAGAAAAATTCTATCACACCAGACTGTTTCACTTACCTATGCCCCAGTCTTTGGTGGTTAAAATAAATAGTTCATCAGAAATCTTTCTGAAACATTTTTGATCATTTTGTATGATATTCTGCTCAGGAAGGAGACTCCATACTTTTGTCTGATTTATACCTAATCAAAAGGAACAATATGTGAAGGAGTCTGTAGGTTGGGTTTTACACCTGAAGGTGAAAGAGAGCTGATAACCTGGCAGAATCCAGAAACTCAGGGCCTAGATATACTGCCGAACGCTAGTGACAAAATTCTAACTGCCCAGCAATGACTGACACAGATGTTATTTTTGCAGATAGCAGTCTTACAGTACATGAAGCATTAGTCATATCTTTTAAATAATTCATGAGAATATAAATATCCTCCAACTACCTTGTACTTAAGAGTGACAGGTGTGTTCAAGTTAACCTTTCAAAAAGCACCTTGACTATTCAAGAAACAGATTTACTTCAGGACGACCATCCTAAAGTATTTGACCTTTCACTTCTCTTGACTCCAATGAAAGGGTTGATAGACCTTGCATGGCCAGAAAAGGGAAAGGAGCTTTTACTCTCTTCCTAATATCTATTGATGGCAGACTTCTAGGAGGAAAAGAGCAGGAACAAATTTATTTCCCAGCCCACTTGTGTTACTATGGAGTGGAAGAACTGGTAACATTACTCTGAGTGGTTTCAAAAGACCATTAGGATTCAATCTGCCAGTAATGTTTGCTGGTCACTCTCAGGGCACTACTATGACAAATGAAGAGATTTATTTTTTTAAAGAAATATACTGACAGGAAGGACTCATGTGAAAAATTCTGTAAAGGAAGCAGGATGGTGTCATTTTCAGAGCAGGTCTGTCAAGCCAGGTAGCAAAAGTAGGGGACTGAGACCATAATCCTGCTTGTGGCACACATCTCTTACTGCTTGTGGTCTTCTGCCTCTGTGCATATCCTCCCCCTGGACTGCACAACATCCAAATTTCTGTCAGGTACCTCTTTGCAGTATATGGGACATAAACATGATCGACATTAGCTCCAATTTGGTGATTTGTGGAAAGTGCACATTCTGCTCAGTTGAACTTCCAGGCCCATGTGTGTGTAGTTTGATGCTGTCTGGCCTTTCTTACTGCTGCAGCTGAACCAAAGCATTGCTCTACCCAGCTGTCATGCACTGTTTCTTATTAGTAGCGCAGATAATGTTTTTTGTTGTTACTCTGAAATGTCAGGAATAGAAGTCCTGTTATATCTGCCTTCCACAGAGATTAAGTAAAACCCTAGCTACCTTCCCTCTCTGAGACAAAAAAACCCCTTCTTTCTCAATTTTGTTTCACCTACATAACATGAAACATGGCTTTTCCCTGTTCCTCATAAGGTAGCATTGTTAGGTGAAGTAGAATACAAATACCCAGGTTACATTTGCTTCCATAACCTTTCACTAGGCGTGAATTTGAGCAGGAATATGAACTGTTCAGTTGGCTCAGGAAAGAGAAAAATCACAAGTAATCAGAGAGGAAAATTTGTAACACATGAGAAATTTAAAATGGGATTTTATAGCCAAATGCCCATGTCAAAAAGTGTCTATGTATTTAAGTTATACAAGTACAGTTATAATTATCTCCAAGACACACAAACTGATCTCAGACACAAACTTTTGTAGTGGAGGCCAAATGCCCCTGACGCAGAAAAGACTTGTGTCCCAGTCTGAATTGTTTTGCAGTGGCACAATATCCCGATGTGCTGCACTACCGAACCTGGCTTAAGGGCCCCTTCACCCCGGAGGGGACGGCTGCCAGCACCTCCTTGGCAGCTGCGGTTTGTGCCAGTTGTACCAGAGCCGCACAGTTTCCTCAGGCCCTGGGAATGCAGCCGGGAGCTTCCAAAAGTCCCCAATGTCCTTGCCTTGCCTTCTGAGCTCTGGGGACGCAGCTGAGGATCTTCTGCTCTGTGTCTCTGGGGTAATACTTTTATTTTTATTGAAACAGTGAATCTGGAAAATGAAATGATTTAACTGTCCCTTATGGATCATTGTATTCCTCTGCATTTGGTCTGTCCGTGTTCTACTATTTCAAGGGGACAGGGGGAGGAGTAAGGAAGACATAGCAATTATTTTCAACAAATGCAGACAAATACTTTTTATGGTTTGCATTCGGAAGTTGACTTTAGACATATGTTGGAGCTCGGACAGGATTATAATGTGATTGACAGTGACAAATGGTGACGTACTGTTCAGGAAAAATTACTTTATGTCTATTATGAAGAGTGGTAAAGGTGTTAGTATTCAAATGTTTTTCTCATTTTAAAAGATCCTTTATTTTCTAGACACCTTTTTTTTTCAGTGCAGTTACAGCTGTCAGCACTGACAAGGTTGAATTTACTAATTCATATCTTCTTCTTACACTTTGTAAGGAAGCTAAATTGGCTAATAAAAAAGCTCCCTGTTAAGATTTTGTTTTTAAAACGTGATAATAGTAATAATAAAGTGGGTTCTTCATCTGCAATTTAGACTTTGATGTGTTCAAGAATGTGGCTAGAATGAGGCAAAAAGAGAGGAGGCACAAAGTTATAACTATCATTGAAAAAATATTTTTTTATAAATCTAGGTTGTCTCGTAGTTTCTTTCTCACAGCTAATAATTGCTGAAATATTTTGCCTGTTTATATATTTTTTCCTCTTTTCTCTTTATCTCTCTCTATATATATTGGTGGCACTGAGCACAAGTTTTTCCTGAATATTTTGCATTATAAGTTTGTGTATTGTTGAGGGGTTGACTGACTTTGTGATACATGAAGAGTTAATTCCAGTTACAGACTTTTGTATTTCAGGCGCCAAAGAATGATTTATCTACTGCCAGAAGCTGGTATCTATTCCATCTGTGGAAATGCACACGTCCTAATGTCCCAAGGCAAATAGGGACCTGGGAACAGCAGAAAAACCTGCTATTTAAAAAACACCCACGGGAGACACACATGGTCTGTATGACCGCTCTTAGAGGTGCAGATAGATCATGCACATGGGAACATGCAGTACAGAAAGGTCTGCTTAAATTTGCAAGAAGGACTAGGCACCGGTGAGACCACAGTTTGAGTACTGTATTCATTTTTGGGCACCACAGTACCAAATAGACATGTAGGTGCTGGAGCAGGTCCAGAGAAGGATATTAAAGCAGGTGAGGGATCTGGAGAGCAAGTCTTGTGAGGAGTGGCTGAGATACTTGGGTTTGTTTAGTTTGGAGATGATGAGGCTGAGGGGAGAACTTTTTACAGCTACCTGAAAGCAGGTTGTAGTGAAGTAGGTGGTGGTCTCCCAAACAGCTAGTGATAGGATAAGAGGAAATGGGATCAAGTTGCACCTGGGGAGGATTAGACTGGATATTAGGAAAAATTTCTTTATTGAACGAGTGGTGAGGCACTGGAACCGGCTGCCCAGGGAAGTGATGGAGTCATCACTCCTGGAGGTGTTTGAAAAATGTATAGATGTGGAACTGCAGGACATAGTTTAATGGTCATAGTAGCTTTGGGTTGACAGTTGGACATTAATGATTCTATGATTCTATAATCTTCTACTGTCCTAGCCTATCTCCATACTACTGTTACATTTCTAAACAAATGGTGCTTAGGTTGGAAGTGGCTTTTAATTCACTATGCCTAAGTCCTGAGTGTCTGCTCTCAGAAAAGGTAGGAAAGAACTAAAATCCAGATGTGCCTCTTGAAGTTTTGACTAGAGTTATTTACATGGGGAATCTTTTCTCATGTGACTATGGGAAATCCGGGCAGGCCTGAGTGCCTAAGAACATGTGGCATATCAAGCAGAATAAGCCATTACATGGAAAAGAAGCACAATTAAAGTGGACTTTTGATCCTTGCTTCTTAAAAAAGGTCAGTTCTAGATATCCCTTCTTCACTTTCATGGAGGTTGTCTGACCTGTGAGATAGCTTCTGAGAAATTTCCCAGATACAGAAGTAAAGTCATGAAGATGCTAATAAAACAATACTCATTAGGAATAACAAGAATAGAGAAGATCAAAGGAAAAGAAAAAATATGTAATATGAAAGTGCTAAAGCTCATCAAAATGCAGTCCACCTTGATATGCTGCAACGGATGCTGTCCCTGAACCTATCTCTAAGTAATACTTGGTATGGTACTTCAGAACGCTGGAAAAACCCACTCTCATCACGGGGCTGCGTTAGCCTGCGTTAGCCTGATGTCACTCCACTGACTCTCTACTCAGTCAGCACGCAAGAAGACTGAGTAGGATATCTTGTAACATCCTTATTTCATGGAAGCTGTTTTATAATCAATGGGCCTTTTTGGATGTTAGAAATGGTTCATTATTCAATCACACCCCCAGACTAAGGTTACATCAGCAGTTTTGCAGCATGCTGTCTAATAGTCTAGTTGTCTAGGGTAAAGTGGAATACTCAGTATCATAGATAGTTTCTTTAGTATCTGCTGAGTTTCTATCATGTAGCTCTGGAGTAATTTCTTTTTGTGAAACTTAGCCTACCAAATGGCCCTTAATGAGCTCGGAGTGCCAAGGTGATGTGACCCCAGTGTGCTTGTCAGCTGCCCCCAAGCAGAGGTTGATTTGCATTCAAAGCAGTCTGTCTATAGAGACAGGGCTTCTTAACCGTCTGTCAGTTGCTCACATTAAATGTAGGACAGATCTACTACAGAGTTCAACTAACTGTTTCCTACATACTAAAGAAGTTTTACAGGTACTATGTGTGCAACTCTCTAATTGAAAAATGATGCAGACAGATTTATGAGAATGTTTAAACATATACCAAGCTTTAACCTAGATTATATAAGATAACTAGGTCTTGTTTAGTTCTGTACTTTGAGTGTACTTTAGTATATGCAAAAATTGTCTGTATTTGATTCCAAAAATCTTGAAACTGTTATTCACGAAATATCAATCACAAATGGAAAACGATTACTTTAGAGTTGTGTAATCGTCCATAGAAGGTCAACAAACAGATCTCTGACTGATCAGGACTACAAGGGCATCAGAATATGAATGCCTGCTCCTATTCACACTGAAAAACACAGGGCATTACCACTGGGATTGAATGAAAATCTCGCCTGTAAGTAACAGTACTCCTAAACAAAAGACAAACAAAAAGGAGTAGAAATATCTGTTTCAGTGGAAACCAGCTGGTACCTCAAACAAATATTAGTATTTTTCTTCAAGTGCACATCAAACTCAGTGACAGACATCACTCTAATCCCATACTTGGTTCTGCAGTGTCTCTACTATTCATTGGTACCATCCATCCTCTCCCTAGCATTATACTTCCATCCTGTGTTTAGTTCTTATCATTTGATTACTGGCTGTTTCTGATAACAATGTACTGCCAGGATTCATCAGATATATCAGAGTTAAGGTTAAGGTTCCTTTCCTTGTCTGAACATGCACTGAGATACAAGGCCCTTTTTTTTTTTTGCTTAGTTGGATTTTATAGAACTGAACTCTGAGAGTTCCTCAGCAATGCGTTAGCAGACAAGCTCAAATATTGTTCTGCATTTTGTTGTTGACTGATGGTTTTACTGAATCCCTCAAATGCTTCCTTGTATCAGTATGATACTCTCTCCTCTCATTAGCTAGTAATTCAGTGTGATCTGTTTTGTTTCCCTATTCCCTTTTTAATAAGATCAGGTAGGCAACCCAGAAAACAGGTCATAAAGTATTTGTCTACTCCTACTTTGATAATATGAACACCACAAGTTTTCATCTAAAAGCAGGAGTTTGTATTAGAGTCTGCCAAATAGTAAATCTCTGACATTTATCTAAAAAAAAAATTCAAATAATTTTTTTTTTTGATTCAGCAGTAAAGATTCTCACTGAAATACACATTATTTGAGATCAAGGCACATGTTGCATGCACTCATCTGTTGCAGCATATAGCACTTCCTTCTCACCTCTTTGTGTATAGTTCCCTATACAGGCAACTATAGAGCAAAGAGAACCTTAATTTTATTTTCTTTAACACACTTATATATCTCAGAAATCTGGTGCGAGGAAGGACACTTAGCCTGCTGCTGTAAATCCCTCCATTGCCACTGAACGTGAGAGCTGATCCTGGGATGGTTCATTTGCTGTGTAGCCCCTGTGAGTGGGAAGGGGATACCTATTGCTAACTCACGCCAAGAGCGTTTTCACATTGTGCCTGAGACCCAACGCGAAGGAAATAAGAATTGGTGTCTGTTCAGGTTTAGATATTGTTTGCAGGAACAAAAGTAGTCTTAAATCTTTTGGTTTTGTTGTTGTTGAAATATGAACAAGGAGAGAGAAAGGACATTTTGCAAAAGAAGATTTCCTATCAGGTCAGAAAGAGAAAGCTCCCATCAAAGTGCATTCTGGGTCAGGTTCAATATATAACCCAGGTCAGGGAATTAATGTTTACTTTGCTGGATGAAGAGCTGTATAGATTTTGTGCTGGCTTTCTGCATAATGTGAATATCACAGAATAGTGTAGAAGAAATTACTAAACTTGAGCCAAGTGCTAAACATCAGATTTAACATAAATTCTAAGCAGGCCTAAACACAATTTTGAGAATTTTTCTCCTTAGACTCCTAAAGAAGAAATATGATATTCTGTATACTTTTCAGATGGTACTATTGATTTCTCAAAATAAGTGTGCATGTAGATACACAGAAGTAGAACTTGGTTTATCTTAGTTCTGTTTATTTTTGCGAATGCAAAAATAAATATGACACCCATCTCCCCTGACTTCGCCACCCTTAAAGGGAGCAACTATATAACTTCCAATACAGTTGCCTAGAACTGTACTTGTAAGATATTTGTGCCTATGACAGCTTTAGCCTGCTTCCCAGCATGAATATTTTGTATGTACAAGAGATGCAGAGACTATCAAGCAGTTCTCTTTCTGGCCACGGGATTGTGGAAAAAAGTAATTTCCAGTTGGATTCTCTCACTTCCTCTGCTCTTATGTTTTGGTTTCACACCATCAGCCCATGACCAAGGGTGAGTATAAATAACAGTAAAGGAAGTAAGGCAGGGAGGTGAGAGGGCAGGTGGTAGGAACTGAAATGGAAACAGCGAGGGACAGACAACCATACATATACAGTTATACAAACAGGTATGTCTGGATATACACCACAGTCTCAAGATCTTGCTATGTAAAACAAGAGCAAAATTCAGACATGAACGTTTCCTCCATTTCTCTCTTCCTATATGCTCAAACTGAGCCTGAATTATTTCATTTCAATTTGAATATTAATACAAGTGAAATTAACCCTGACTTCGTGATATTGATTACCTCTGTGCTTCAAGTATTCAGCTGATATATCTCTCATATCTTAAGCAAGTAGAGTAGTTGTCAAAATATGGATGACCCAAAATATTTATCTGTTCATGTAAAGTGGAACTGCGCCAGCAAAAGAGAAAGAATTAATTAAGAAGGACAAGATCTTTGCTGTAGTATCACACATCTTGGCACCCTTTAACCACTGAGCTATTGTGGACAGTTGTTTTGCTGATGTGAATGTGATTCCACAGAACATTTCAATATTCATGAAGGGGAATTTTTGAAGCAATAAGGTTTTGTCTGAAATCTTTTCATCAGCCTTACTGATGAGGATCTTTTGAAGGACAGGCTAAGGGAGCAAATGGAGGGTTAGGAGGGTGATCAGAAAAGCACTCACTACTGAACATCAAGTAATCAGCTTATCAGTACAAAAGATTGGTCAGCAGAGCTGAAGAAGAAAGGTAACGGAGGACTGATTGTAAGCTTTGGCTAGAAAAAAGTAACTTTTTCAGACATGTGGCATGTTTGAAGTGTGTCACAACAGAGGAAATAGTAAAATCCTGGTGGTGACTGTAACCTGTTCAGTGAACCTTCATTTCTACATCTCACGCACTGGATAGATGTCTCTGCTTATTCTTTATCACAGAGCCAGGTGCTTATGTCTCCTGGGGGGAAGACGAGAAGTGCAAATGCCAGCCTATGTAGTGGAGACAAGCTGACTATAGGTTCTCTAGTAAGAACTGTTTAAGATGGTTTCTGATTTCATGTGATGATGACATTTATGTAGAGGTATGCTGGCACGAGGGAACTTTTTTTGCTCATCTCATTTTCAAGCTCTTGCCCACATACATAATTCCACAGCTGTGAAACTACAAGCAACATCATGAAAAGATTGCTAAGGTTTTTAAGCAATTATTCTTATTTAAATAGTTAGTAATTTTGTTCCTTTAAATTCATCTAAAATTCTACTTCTTTTCAGTTTTATAAAATATTTTTTTAAATCACAGATTTTTTGAACTGTTTCTATGAATCAGACCTAGAAAAACATATGATCTGCTTGATATTTTTGCATGTCACCTTCATGCATTTAGACTATATAATCTAGTCCCATTTAAATTTTTATCAGTGCTCTGTAATCCTAAGATGAACTTCACAGGTATGTGGATAATTACAGGAAATCAGAAGAGTAACAAAAAAATGCAAACCGAGGTAGCTACCAATTTCATAGGTTTAAAGTGGTGTCTTAATTGGCTCTGAACTGCGACTAGGAATCAAAGTGGAGAAAACCACCTAAATTTACCCTCCCCCTTAGTCAGCGGTAAGCTTCGTAGGACACTCCCCGAACCATATAAGGTCAGGAAGAATGTGCTAAGCACTAAGTGTGCTAAGAATAAAGCTGAGCTGGGATGGATAAGGTTACTTTGAACTCTATATTTCATGTTTCCCAACATACCCCTCAAAGAACTGCAATTGTGCTAGTGAGGCTGCAGGAGCATTAAACAGTTCTTTCCCACTTCTTCTGCTTTTTGCTGCCCTTCTGTCCATTCCTGTTCTGTTTAGAGCTGGGTCCTTTTTACTTTTTATTTGTAGTGTGCATAGTTCTTAGGATATTTGAAAAAAGCATGCTGAAGATTCACTGTGAGGCGTGGCTATTTTTGTTAGAAGCTGACACTTTAGACCGAGCTTTAAGTGTTGCCTCTGGAAGGCCTTAGGTTTCTCTGGGAGGGCAGGAGCCTGCAGAGGAAACAGAAGGTTCAGAGGGGCACAAAAGAAGAAGGAACAGAATTAGAAAAAGCAGAGAACCTCCCTCCTCATTCTGCAGCTCCTGTAAGAGCCAGCAACCCAGAAGTATTATCTAAACTGCCACAGTAGATCTTGACCTTTTTAACAGAGTATCTCTTACCATCATCATCATGACCGAGATTACAGCAGAAGGTACGGTAACTATTTTCAAATATAATTAACCAAAAATTATATGTACTTTGACAGTGTAATTGAGCTAGCACGTCACTATGATTTGCTGCTCTTAGCAAATAACATTTTTACTTCAGGATCATTTAATTTTGATTGTTGGGTTACTTTCTACTTTTCTTCCTGTTTTCGCTTTCTTCATTTTCAGTCCTGTAGCCTGAGCTTCTATCACTTACTGAAGCTAGTACACCTCTAAAAATAGTGTTAGACTCATTTGCAGAACAACACTGCTTAGGCAGCTCCATTAGGGTAATGCAAGAAGGGGAACATCTCAATGTCAGGTGGTTCCACCCTCAAGCATTACCACCCCAGGTAAAGCTTTGTTAGTCCCTTATAGTTGGAGATTTGCCAGAGTCACAACAGCTTAGTTTGGTGGCCTTGATTCTTCTGTAAAGAGCATATAGTGTTTGTGAAGTGTACATGAAGTTACTGAAGGGTAAAAGCTATCAACTCTGCAATCCTTATTCAGATAAACTTCTAAAGGAGTAAGTGAAAGTTCTGCTGATATAAGTATGCCAGAGCTAGGCTTGCAAGAATGAAAGGCAATTGTATTAACCAATACATATTCTAAAATATGAATATTTCATGTGCTTTAATATTTCCTGACCATTCATATTTAAATAACATTTTAGATGCATAACAATATTTTATCAACCACAGTCAGACAGGGGATATATTTAAAAAGCAACCTTCTTTAAATTTAATACTGAATATTTTACTTGTATTTCATTCCACCTTTTTTTTTCCAGTGTGTATTACTCCACTGTTTATCCAAATTTAATAATGACATTGCAAAGAAAAATGCTTTTAGAGAGTCTTCTGAAAGTTATTTTTGTTCTACTCGTCAAGGTTATGTGACATTTTAGTGTATGAAAGTTGTACTTTTCACCTTCCATTTTTCATTGTTAGTATTTGCATAAGGAACTGCACTAAGTGCTATTAGAAAGAGAGCCTGTTGTCTTTTAAAGGATTAATGTTGGGACTATGTCAAACTGTACAATCCTTGCCTGATATCTGGTTAGCCACAGCAAGGAGACATCATGTGTATGATTTTTTGCTCGGCAGTTGGACAGATCTATAATTTGTTTCTGGCAGCAAATATTGCCAAAACAGGTGGCTCAGCCTGACAGCCCTAACGCAAAGTAGTTTACTTGGATATTCTTAACCAGGTTTGTTGGAAACACTGGTTATTTTGTAGCTGCTCACAGGGAAATCCATGAAATTACATTTGTCTTCCAAAATGCGTGCGTTAATACTACCACTCTCAGTGAAGTGGTATGGTTCTTTAAGAAAAAAAAAAAAAGAAAAAAAAAAGAGTGATTTTTAGTTCAAAATTCATAGCAAAAGTAAAAGACTTTTCAACCAGTCTGGAATTGATTTTTCAGTCATTTGGCTTACTAAAAAAAGAAAATAAAAGGCCCTAAAATAAAAGAAAAATGAAACGAAAAGTCTGAAAATGTTTTTGTAGTGCTTTTACAGTGTTTTACAGGTTCTCCTTAGCTGTAATATCGTGTGTCTTTCTTCTGTGTTTTTTCCGTGCAAAGCAACAGACTTCATGTGATAAGGGACATCATCTCCAGGGTAACCTGGCCTTCAGCATGACCAATAAATAAGCCATATATTACTTTAGTTTAGTTTAGTTTAGTTTAGTTTAGCTTTGGTTTTTCTTATACTTGGAATGGAGTTATGTCGATTGGCTGATTTTTTAACTCCGGACTCATGAGATGGAAATTTTACTTATGGCAGAAAACTAAGAATTTAGCCTGGGGCTAATGTATCCCTGTAGTTTGTTTTCCTCTGGGGCTACTGCTGGCACTCGCAAAGCAGTCTGAAAATTCAGATCTAAATTGTGGCAGCATATAGTCTGGACAAATGAAAACCAATTGTAATAACTCTTGCTTCACACAATTCCGTTTTGAATTTTATTGTTTCGTACTATGTCCCAGCCTGTGATTTGTTGAGGTCTTCGTGACTTACTTTAATAGGACTGAAGTACTTGCTTCTTGTGGTAGGTCTTCTTCACTCTATTTTACACGTCACCTAGATTTTAGGTCTCTTGCCTTTTGGGGTACCGTGCTGATACATCAGAAAGTATGACACAACAGCAATGCAGGCTTCAACACTACCATGGCCCATGTGGCTTCTGATTTACAGAGATGGTCCAGCCCTAGCAGAGTGACACTCTTGGTGCGTGTCTCGAGGTATCTATCTTCTCCTGACAGCCCATGTCAATACCATGGTCTGTTCAGAGACAGATGCATGAGGCTGATGGGTGCTCTTTCAAGTCAGCACCACAGTAATGACAATGAGACTAAGCAGCTTTAATATGTAGCCACTATGTAATGAACCTGGCCTGCCTACTTGCATCTCAAGCTGCATGCACTGCCAATTCATTTCCACAGCTAAAAATTGATAGTTGTTTAAATACTTGTAATGTGTACCCAGTAAATGACAAAAGATCTTTGAAGGTAGCAATTTATAAATGTCCTTAGAAAGTTGGCAGGACCTAGGGGTCCTGCTGGCAAATATTTAGGAGAAGATTCCAAAGGATTATCTTCAACATACTCATATTACATTAACTGCAATGACAGATGTGTACTACTAAAATTTTGAAGACCTTAAAACTACATACAAAAGACATGCCAATACGGGTTCTAAGCACTCTGTCTTTGCAACACTCTGAGGATATGATTATTATTAATATTATTACATTTCAGCTGTTAACTGAGTATTCTGTAATGACCAGGGACTTTACTGTGTTCCCCTTAAGAGCTTGCCTGAAAAGTCACATGTGTCTAACTATGCTACTCTGCTGTGTTATGATTAACGGTTGGACTTGATCTTAAAGGTCTTTTCCAACTTAACTAATTCTATGATTCAATGGCAGATGTAGTTAGAGCTGCCACTGCTGAAATATGAATACAAAAAGCCTGGCACTTCTGAGAAATGGCTTCTGCCAATGTACAGCTTAATCTTTATGTGCACAATAGCTCCAGCAGCAGCCCTATGGTGGGTCTTTTCTAGCCCAATCTACTGCAGGTCACAGTGCAAGGTTGATGGCTGTCCCCTGGCACTGTATCCTCCCACGCAGGGAAGAATGAACAGATACGCAGCTCTGCCTGCTGTAATGCACTGGAGACTGTGCACTGATCTAATCTGAGGAGGTGAGGAGAGGAGAAAGACAAGGTTTCTCTGCCAGCTGTTTGTCTGCCACAACTTATTTCCCCAGTGGAGCAAGAGAGAAGCAGGAGTCAAACAGAAATGTGACAGTGAGTCACGATTTGGTCCTTATTTTGCTGCTGAGAGCTGTGCAACAACACATGTCCTCTGTCTTGGAGAAGGCTGCAAGGAGACAGGCTAGCCCTGGGGCCACCCACAGCTTGTCAGTGACAAAATCAAAATTAGCTTCTGGGTTTCAGTCCTTTTCTCGGTCTATTTGATAACTACGGAAAGTTTTGAGATGTAAAACATTTCAAAATGCAGATTTAACAAGAGCTGTATGCTTGAAGATCAATATACATGAAATTGATAATGTATGAGTTACAAAACACAAGAGCCAGAGGGTAAAATCATAACGACTTCATGTGTGTGATGGCCAGAAGCTAACAGCAGTCTCAGGTTGGCAAAAAGTTTAGCAAAGTCACACTACAGGCAAACCGGAGAGAGCTATTTATGGTAATTCATGAGTTGCTGCTCGAGGTGCTAGTTCTACTGACTGCAAAACAGGCCTAGATGAATAAATTAGATTAGATGATTCATTTTGATGGCAAAAGGCACACAAGGGGCTCCTAGCTTTAGTTTGACTGCCCTTTGAGCGTTGACTTAGGAAATTTCTATACAATTTATTTGTAACAAGCGGATTTGCCGTATAGAAAAATTTTACTCTTCTTTTTCTGGCTTTCAGTGCTAATGAGGCAGCAGATAGTATGCCTTTTGTAGTGCATTAAGGAAAATACAACAATTTAGGCAAAAATTTTTTGAAGGAATTGGTCTACTTTTGTTCAGAATTGTCAGGTAGAGGCAATAGCCTAATTAGCTGGAGAGACATAGAGTCAGAAAATCCAGGACTGGCTGTAAAAAATAAGGCTTTGAAGGGAACAGAAGCTCCAAATCTCAGTGGAACTCCTTAAAACCTGAATTTCCCTGAGCCTATGGGCCTGGACGATGGAGCTGGTTAGTCTGGCTGCAGCCTGGGTGCTTTTTCATAGTCTATTGAGGAAGGAAATTGTGAGGCTAAATTTTTTAAGGTTAAGATTTAGGTTAAAAATTCTTGGGCAATGTTACTCACAGCTAATAGGGTACCTATATGTGTTCAGTTGGTACAGAGAAATTCTAACATATTGTTAGCTTAGGTAGCCCCTTAAGAAGTCAGCTAGCTAGGGACAGCAGGAAGCCCTAAAACCTAAAATCAGAGGTTTAAGCTAATGCAGGATGCTGCTAGTCCATGACAGGCTAAAAGTGTGTGTGTATGCAGTTAACTCATGTTTACCTGTGTGCAAACAGCTGAACTGTAGGTCTGATCATTCATTCATTTTTTAAAAAGAACTTTGTGCTCATAAGTATCTGGAACATATTTTAAGGTTACTTACGTAATGAGAAATATGTTAAAAAGCCTAGTACTGTTTTGAAGTCAGTGAGGTGATCAGTTCTCACTGATTGAAATATGAAATCTATGTGACTGCTTAGATTCTCAAATGTCCTGATCTATGCCTTTAGACACTTAGTCTTTGAAAAAAATCTAGTCTATAAATATTTGCAGTGCTTTTACCCATTGCCTGCCACATAAACACTGAGTAAGGTGTGGATTCACGCTGCTTTTACCTCCCTGCTCTGGAAATCAGAAACTGGTTTAGCTTTTAGATAATGTTTCATAATACAGGTCTGGCTCTAATCCAGGACACACTGAGGACACAGAAACCAGAGCTGCCCTCTTTGAGACAGGCCAGCTGCCTGTAGGAATGGAAAAGCTTTCCTTTTCTTTCTGATGATGATATTCCCTGGTTTCAGCTCTAAAGATTGGACAGTGCTCATTTTACCAGCTTAAACCATATTTAAAGTAGTAAAGAGTGGTTTGTTTTAAATCAGAATGCTTGAAAAACCTCTTAAATCACTGATTTTAGTCATGGCTTAAGTCAGCAAAGAAGAAACCTGGATTTCAAAATATCAATTTTCATATTTTTATATATATCTTCTATCATTCTTTTCCCTGAAAGAATGGAAAAGAGACACTGATTCCTGTTGGCTGATTACTAATATCGTGACTGAATACTGCCTTTGTCATTAAATTTGTGCTATTTACTCTTCAAGAGAAACATAACCTGAATATCTGTCTATTAAACAATTTTATAGTTTGGGAGCTGTTTATCCAGTTTCTTAGTCTTTGCATGTTTTCGGGTTTTTTATGACAGAGAATGGTAAATGGTGCATTTCTCTTTTACTAGATAATGACTTCATTTTTACTTGTGATTTCTGTCAAGCTTCATTAGGATAGAAATTGGACTTCAATTAAAATGGTACAAGCCCAGCACTTTAAAATTGTATATTAGTGTACTGTACATGTACTGGATATATAAGAGAAGTCAATTTTAAATAGAATCTGTTTTGATAAGCTAAATGATCTATAAAACAAATATAATATTGTTTGTAATTCTCTTTCTCGCCACTGTGTCTTACAAGAATATGTCACAAATCAAGCTAATTTTCTTTCGTGTCATGTGTATTCAAAGATTAGAGACAGAAAATATATTTTCTACTTTAAAAAACAAAACCTAATTACTTCTTGATTTAGAATAAGATAATAACTGAGTTAAAATAGTAAAATAAGTTGAAATTAAGAACATAGTCTTTTCATTTGCAGACAGGTTATACTCTCAAGAAAAGGCTAGCTTAATTGGACTCCATGTGTTTAATCAGTGATTTCCAACAACTCAGTGATTTCTTCAACTTTCTTCAAAACTATAATGGCTTAGTCATAGCTTTGTATCTAAATAAAAGGGATTTCCATAGTAGTAGGCTAAAAGTGTAGTACTTAGCACAGATTTTCTTAGTTTCTTATTTAATTTTTAAAAGGTTTATTTTTAAAAGCATTCAAAGAAAACTTCGGTTTGTGATTTATAAAGCACCAACAATTATACACCCTGCCTTCCCCCACTGCAGACTTATTTGTGTCGAGCTTAAAAAGGAGAATTATTAAAGATTAATATTGAAATATCTCAGGAGTTGCAAATGTATAGATAGGTGTAAAACAGCAACAATGTTTTTTTCTACAATGCATTCACTCTAATTTAAAAACAGCTGAAAGGTGTGAGTTTTAGCTTTACGGCAGTGTGCAGGCTTAATATCCTGACTGCTCTGTATTGGCAGATCAGGGGATCTGAACTGTAAAGTCACTGCAACTAAACACTTAAAGCTGTGGATAACTAGCTATAGTTCTTATGCATACAACCCCACTGTCATATTCTTGTGCCATCTTGAAACATCTTAACTGGAATTTACGATTATTTTATATTTATGTCTTAGCCCTGTGTATTGATATAAATTGTGCTTTGGTGCTTTGGAATGTGACCATTCAGACGTAAGAACCCTGAGTGGGAATGTGTTTAGACAGAGTGTGGTCAAAAGGGACCAGCAAGATTTAGCTTCTAGTTTTCCTAATATGTGCCTACAGCACTGTTGATTTATGTAAGTAAATCTATTTCAGGAATTATGAAGCAAGTACATGGCTACCAAATATTTGACTAATGGAAGAGACAGCGACACCAATAGGTAGCAGAGACAGCAGACAACATCAACAACAGATCTGGTTCTGTCCTTTTCTGCCCCACATTCTTTCCTTTCTCACATTCTATCCTTTTCTTCGTAGCCTCTGATACCTGTTTTGCTTTGTAATAGTTTTCCTTTTTCTATTTCTCTTCTCTTTCTTCACCCAAGATCTGATAGTTAATACTGCAGGTAATATGCGGGAGATTAACTCTGGCCCCTTCTCTAAATGCAAAACATAATCAGAAGAATAAGGCAAAGCACACAGTAAGCAGCTATGTTACTCTTCAGACTTACCAGATTTTGAAGAAAAGAACTGAGCTAACAAAACATATCATGTATTATACAGAAGAAAAAATTAAAAAATGTAGAAGATATTGATTTTTTTTTAATCACAAACTATCTCACATACTAAAAATCACCTGGGCTACAATTTCAGTTCTGTTACTCAAATTCATGGTCAGTGCTGTGTTTTGCCCTTGCAAATCAGAATGAAAAAGCTATGACTTTAAGTCTTGAATAAGCCTCACTTGAGTCCTGTGGCTGATTTGGGCTTTTTTTAGAATCAGTCCTAAAGCACAGTATGAACTTGTCTCTGGCCTAAAAGTTCTGCCTGGTGCCATGCGAAGGCATTTACCATAAGAAAGGAAATATATAATGCCAGGCACAGAAAAACCTTCTCACTGGAGAAGTCTCCTCCTTCTATCTTCAAAGATAGTTTTTAAAAATCCTTTACAAATATGTAATGAGTAAAGACCTGCTACTCCCTGTACACGCTTATGTTCTCACAACTTCAAAAGTATTTCTGTACCTTTGCCTGGAGTCAAATTGTCAAAGGCACAATGAATCTAAGCCTTTGTAGGCTCTTTTGGTATGTAAATGAACTCAATTTTTTCCTATATTCCATTATATAGATTTAAGTTGTTGTTCACTATACATGTCAGGAAGTCTAAATCTTGTTTCAATTTTCGCTAAAGGGTTATTCACAATTGACACAATTACCATAAACGTAGTTTTCTGGTAACTTTTTTATTGGTTTTATAGGCATAATTTAATACATCTATTCAAATGTTAAGACTCCCATTTTAATTTGACCTTTACCTCCTATAACAGGTAGGAGCTTAATTTTGGCTTCAGATCTATGTATGTAAATCCTACTGAAGTCAACTGAATTGGTACATGAGCATATATGATGCAGAATACAATTTAACATCCCAAAGAGGAAATATCACATGTGTATGATACAGTTCAGGCTATATGTGTTTTGTAGTTTTATAATTCCTATATTTAAATTCTAGTCATAACATGAATTTAGTATAATTTCAATTACTTTCATTTTTTTTGAAGGAAATCTCTTCTTCTAGAGATTTTGTTGCATCATCATTCATGGAAGGATTAAAAAATGTGAGCATTTCACAAGGAGAGATCCAATGTTAGACTTGCCACTTTAAATATTTACTCTTGGTTTGGTTTGTTTGGTTTTTTTTTTCACCAGGAGTATTATTATAACACTAATTATAGCAAAAGATCCCTGATAGAAGTTGAATATGACCCTTGTCTGCCTGGGACACCGAAGTGACTGACTATATCCTATCACTTGGAGCAGAACCACTACATGATCTGCTCTTAACTTCTGACCTGTAAAGTCAATGAAGACGTTATTTTGGTAGTAGAGAGAGAATTCTGATATATGAGATTTTGTCGTTCTTTAAGATAGGAAAGACTCAAAAAGCTTTTTTTTTCTTTTTTTTTTTAAATCTGTAAATAAATTTGACAAAGTTATCTCTTTAGTAAGAGGCATGCCAACTCAGAACTAAATCTAAGCATTTTTTTTCACAGCAAGAGTAGTGCTGTTATCGGATGCCCAAGCACAACTAATTGTGTGAGATACATTTATCCTAAAATATATCTCTTGTACTAGACATCTTAATTTTGTATTGATCACATAAAAGCCACTTGAAATGTTCTGGAGAATGTAATGCTCTACTCTGGTGCTAGTAAACTAGATGAAGTGATAAATTCCCAGATCAATAGCAGCCAAAACTCTTCTTTCCCAACCAAATCTCTCCCTTCCTTCCCCTTCCAGAAGAAAATCAGCACGACCCCCTGCCCAGAGACACATCTCTGTTCTTCTTCCCTTCATTTATCAGCAGTGAGAAATCCATAGATTTTGTGGCATAAATCTACTATATTTTACCTTCACGTTGCAATTAAGCCAGTGGTTTCCAGTTATTTGTTCTTTTCTTTTAGTGATTTATACAGATAACCTATAAGAAAGATCACAAGGGAAAATTTGCTAGGTGGCTGTTACTTTGGAAGGAAGGGAATTTAGTAACTTTGGAAATAATGGAGAAAATAGCTACGAATATGTCAGAACGCAATTTCAGGAAAGCCTATTTGCTTTTCAATGGTAGCTACAAGTATTGATGAGGCTTCGGCATACACTTAAAGTTAAGTGTGAATTAAACATGCATATGCAGATACTATTGTGTCAGGATGTGGGAGCAGTGTGCAATTTCGTCCAATATAAGCAATTAAAATAACAGACAAACTAATGAAGAGGGCTAGATTTTTGTCTTAAAAACTAATTAGTGCGAAGTTTCTTTTAAGAACATATTTGCTATCATTTGTTGCCCAGTATAAGCTAATGCATATCACACTGTGAAGCGCTAAAGGCAGTTTCACAAAAGAGATCCACTTGACTAAGTTTACAATATAGTTGCTATCCACTCTTCACTGTGTCGTGCTAAGCATAGAAAACCAGAAATAATACTGCATTTGCAGAGGCTGCCAGAACTATAAAGTGGCACTGGAGCGATATTTTTATTTTTTTTATTTACTGTGGTAATGCTAGAGGTCAGGACTGCACTGGACTAATCACTTCGTGCAGCAAGAAACAGTCTCTATGCTATAATCTTACCATAATTTTAGCTTGTAAAGAGTCTTTGTTTTCCTTGCTATTTTAGAGAATAATGTCCTCTAGGTAATAATTCTAAGCTTTAATGTTCTACGAGAGTAAATATTAAACTATACAATTCTCTAAAAGTTAACACTGAAATTCTTGAGAATACTTTTAGTGCTCACCTGTGCTATTTAGGAATATAAAGCATCATAGAATCATAGAATCATAGAATGG